>NC_048411.1:4476373-4482396 GCF_013103735.1 Etheostoma cragini | reverse complement strand
GGGGGGGGGGGGGGGGGGTTTGGTGAAGGGGCCTTAACAGCATCGGAACTCAATTAAACACGTTGCCTTCAAACAACCATTTGGTGGTCACAGATATTTAATCTTTCAGCAATTTTTCACATCCATTGATGCATTAGATGAATGTCTTGACGTTATTCCACAGAGGTTGCATTTTCACTTTTGTCAGGATAGTGTTTGAAACACTAAAATCAGCACAAACAAATTGTTTATGCAGCCAGAGATTGTAATGAAATACCAAAACCTGAGTTTTTTTTGGACTGCGACATTGCGATACCACAGTACACGAGTCCCTTTGCTCTGCATTCTAAAAACACTAAAAATATCAAGCCCAGTTAGAAAAGTTCAAAACATGACCGGAAACATCCTGCCACCCAGCTTTCCAAACACACCCTGTCATTTGTTAAGCTGTCAGCCTGTTTCTTTACACTGGTTGGACAGCACTCAGCAGAATAGTGTGCCTTTATTGGCTTTAAAAGATAATGACATGCTTACCGCTGAACCAGGGTCAGTGAGTTCCTCAGCCTTCTTGGGGTTCAGGTTGAATGTGGCTCGGGAAAACTAGTCCTCTTTTTGTAGTTAGGGGCAACAGAAAGAAAACTGCTCAATATTTGTATTTTGATCATAGTGATTTGGTTGCATGTTTCTTGCACAGACTATGAGAAGAAATAGCTGCCACCCATGCAGTTGACAAGACGCTTTCTCTCTCTCTCTCTCTCTCTCTCTCTCTCTCTCTCTCTCACCATCAGTGCAGCAAGCTCAAGGCCACATGCCCTTTTTCATTACTCCAAACAGGCCAGCTGTATTATAACTACAACCAATTTCCTTGCAGTCTATAAAGCTGTCAATCAAAATCATACAAAACAGGGAGTGGAGGTGGGGGGTGCAGGGGCGGAGCTGGGTGGGCTGTTGGGGAGGGCTGCAGGGCTCCAGACCAGATGTCAGTTTTATACTGCAGAACATGATGGAGGGAGGGAAGGTCATGTTTACCTGTAGCTAATAGGAAATACCACAAATATTTTAACTTGCGTGGAGGTGATGGTTCAAGTCCCCGGCTCTTTAAATCAGAAATTTAACAAATGGTTTCATATTTTTGGGGTATTTCCATTTTTTTTCAATTAGATGAGAAGATAGTATGGTAAAAATTAATATATACCTAACCCAAAATGTTGAAGTATAAGCACAAAACCCTTTTGAAACAATCAACTCACAGTCAGTCGTTTTAAGTTTCCATTTATTAAAGTTATGAACAAAGAGACAAATAAGTTATAATATTTTTATTTGTTAGAATTCTATCAGTGTTTGAACATTAATATTTAGAGAGCTAGTACAGTTTTTCTACTTTCATGGCTAGCCTTTGACAAACCCATAGAAACAGCTGTCTCTCTCCAAGGATCGGAACATAATACTGAAGGGGAGGTGTCAATGTTGTCTCACAAGACAGTTAGCAGTGAAAGTGTGCACCTTAAGGTCTTTTTTTTCTGTTATGGTATGATATTACATATAAACTCTTTAAAAATATACTTCTGTCAAATACCTTGACAACTACTATGTACACTACAAAAATAAATTTTCATATAAATAAATTATATGGCATACATTTATCTTTGTAACTGAAAACAGCATACATCCACGCCAACCGAGACCAAAAGGGCAGTCTGGAAGAACCACTGATTTTTTTTTTTCCTTTTAAAATCCTCTAAGAGCTATGATGAGACCTGTAGTGTAAAATGTTATATACTCTTTTTTTCCTATTTAACATTAGTAAGCACTTTATACAGATCAAACTCCATTAACGTAAAAACATTAAACTGTAATAGTGTTTTTTTTCAATAGACATAAAAATCCCTGCATTTGTTATCCACTGGCATCATGACAATAATGAAAGAAAAAAAAACACATTTTGTATTACAAAAATATAAATATCGCAATTGAACGTTAAAAAACCAAAACAAACAAAACATAAAAAATGAATAAAATAGTTGCCAACTATAATTCTCTCCGCTACTGCCAATGTGACATTTGGGAGAAAACTAAACGTAAAAAAACACACAGAACAACCTATTTCATGCAAGCAGCTGACATGGTGGACAGAAGGAGAAAAACAAAGACTTCTGGGAAACGCTACAGGTGTGAAATTGGAAGCAAACTGAGGTGTGGGTGGGGTAAGTGACGGTGTCAAAGGGGCCTGGGTCTGGAACTGAGTGGGGTGGGGGTGGGGGTGGGGTGGGGAGGTTACAAGTGCGCACGCATGATCACACATGCAGATTTAAACTGGCCATTGCTGGTGGAGAGAGTGGCTGGCAGTGTACACTCTGACCCCTGGGGGTCTGGGCTGTACCATTTGGCAGTGGAGGGGGGGACGTCCAATTAGTGTCATGGCGTTATGTTGTGGATTTTTATTAGCTTGGGTCAGTGGGGACGTCTGAGGCCAAATTGGGGCCAGTTGTCTTTTTTACTGTCACAAGGAGAGCTAAAACAGAATGAGAACATGGACCAACACACACATGAATGTTTACACATACATACATATACATACATTGAGACACGCATAGAGCACATTGTAAGGCCATATAAGGGTTATCCCTTAGCAGGATGTGTGGGCTAGCTTATTGGTTGGACAGAAATAAAGAGCTACTTGAGGCAAGATATTCCTGTGAATGAAGGTTAAATGTAGTCAAGTGCCATGTTGAATCGGGTCGTACAGTATACAGTCTGAGTTTTAGCTTATCCACTAGACACTAGTGCCCCGTGTTTGACCCTGTTCCAGAATCAGTAATGTGAATGTCCCTGTAATGGCAGAGTGAGTTTCTGAGGTGGGTTTACTGCTTGTATATCAGTACACAAGACAGAACCTGGTTTGAGCCTGCTAGGGTAAAACAATGCATAACCTCTTACAGTAAAATACAACCGGAGCACGGCCTAACGGACAGTGACACAAAGCTGAGAGCAGAAACAGGTTCCAATGCAGAGGCGTGAACTAAAAGAGCACAAAAAAAAATAAAAAAAAATAACAGCTTTTAAAATTTCTTCATATCTGCTCGTCTTAAATAGCACGCATAGCGTGTCAAGTTAAACAGTAATTGTTTCATAACTACCACAGGTTTGTGATAAAAAATTAATAGTTTAACACGAGTACCTTTATACAATAATAAACACACACACATTAACACGCACACGCACACATACCATAGCCCTGTTTGATAATTCGAACAATTACATTACGTTTTAAATGAGTCTGTTCTGAATAAGTATCCGATGTATAAGCCATGGGGTTGTTTACACGCGGGTAGCATACGCACACACATGCAAGCACACACATACGCACACACACATAGACAGATCACTTCTTTTGTTTAAAGAGACATTTGCATAGAGTTATAAATGTATATTATTTAAAAAAAAATATTTTGAGCAGCCACAGTGAATGCTGACAGGTATTTTTTGTCTAGATGAAGCTTCGTAATGGCACAGATCCACAGATGAGTGAACAGTAATCAGAGATCTATCTCTCATACGCACACACACAAACACACACACACACACATACACACACACCATATAAAATGGCAGCCTCAGTCTGTTGACATGAGGAGTTCTACAGCTCCTAAAATTATAGCTACTTTTTGTTCATATTTACATATGTATACATCTTTTAAATATAGATAGAAATATCTAAGACAAAAGTCCACTGGGTTACAGTAAGAATGAGCACCATAACGGCAACACTGACGAGTTTCTCGCTGCTTAGGGCCGTGGGCGAGTCGAGCCATGCTGGGCCGGACTGTGCCAGGCCGGGCCAGCTGCTTAGTAATACAGAGGAGTCCATCTTTGGCTGTTGTACGTCCGTTCTCCACAACTGGAAACAAAAAGGAGATTATACTGTCAGTACTTCATGATCAAACAGACTTCACTAAAAGGACAGCTGTACTACATCTGGATCTACTGAAGTAGTTAATTTCATACAGTGCAATATTTAATATTTAACCATTTCATTTCATTACTGTGCAATATTCATATATTATTTAGTACTTAACCTTAGTACTCAATCACTTAATCTCATTACTGTGCAAAATTTAATACTCAGGACTTTTGATACACCTAAATATGTTTTTTCACAATGTGTATACAAAACTATTTTATATACTGTATGTATATAGATGCTCTCACGACTGTGCACCAGCCCCCCCTCTCTTTTTTTCTGCACTACCTATACCTTCATATTTTATATTTTTATATTTTGTGTTGACGCTGTAAAAGGGTTGCTTCAATTTCGTTGCACAAGTACTGCACTTGTGTATAATGACAATAAAGACATTTTATTCTATTATATTCTATTATATTCTACTAAAAGCTCACCTCAGCTTGCCCGTCTGCCACTGTTACACTCAGCTGCCTCAAACTCCAAATCTTGAAGCTCCATAGCCTCCATGTGGACTCCTCTGGCCCCTGTGTCGGTGTCCAGTGGCACATGTGGGTCCTGAAAGGCAGGCTCCGGCCCCTCCGCCCCTGATGGGCAGTAACTGTCTGTTGCAGTGTATCCTGGGTAAGCGGAAGCAGGGGGGCCCTGGTTGGACAAGGGGGCCGGGTGCACGGCGACAGTGACGGAGGCTGACGCTGTTACCGTGGTGATGGGTTGGCAATACGGGGTGGGGTTGGGGTGATGGCGTGGGACGTGGTGATTGGGTTGTGGGTTGTGGGAAGAGCGGGCTCTGTGGCCTGCTGAGTGTTCTCTATGGCCGTGTGAGCCATGATGGCCCCCAGCCTCAGTAGCAGTTTCAAAAGCGTCCATGCGCGGGCGGGCTGGGGGCAGGGCCTGCCAGTGCAGCTGGCTCTTGGGGTCCCTGCTGCTGTTACGCTGAGTGGCCCTGGGCTGGGGCCCAGAATCACAACCCTGAGAGGACTATAGAGCAGGACAATGAGATATTTAGTTCTATAATGTGACAAATAAGAAAATCTAATACATGCCAAACAATGGGGGATATTTTCTTACCGAAGACACAGAATAGGCCGGAAGGTCAGGCTGTCTGGCTGAGCGCCTATGCCCTGATCCTGCTCTCCTTTCCTCATCTGTCCTGGCTGCTCTGCCCCTGTTGGTCTGGAGGTGGTACTGCTGCTCCTCTGCTCGAGTTTGTCCTCTTTGTGAGGGCAGGTTGTGGTTGTGCAGCTCCTGGCTAATGCCGGACACCGTGGTGTTGGAGCTGTACTCTGTGTCTGACGAGTCGGAAGCTGCACCAGAGGTGGTGGTGGCCATGGTGGTGTGGTGAGGACGAACTGAGAAGTGGACCACGTGAGGGGCTTCTGGGGACGGGGTGGGTAACCTGCTACGACCATCGACTGGAGACACCTGAGAGGTGAGAGGAGAGAATGCGAAGAGGCAGCAGTGAGTTTTCCACACAAAATCTAGATTCTAGTTAACTAAGATTATTTTTTGGGGGGATCTTACCTCTGGATAGGGCCCAAAGTATGACAGTAATACTGGAAGAAGGACCAGTCCATTCAGTACTCCAAGAACTGTTAGGATGGCCAACACAGCAAAGAAATACCTGCAACAGACAAAAGTAGTTGAGCATAGGGCGTAGACTTTAATCCCAGGAATAATTAAACTAAACGCAGCATGTAAGGATGTAAGCCCATAACCACTTAAAAACCTCGTTACTGGAACAAAAAACAAGACAAAAAAGAACAGAAAGCGGAGAAATAAAAGAAAATATCCGTGCAAACCACAGAGTTTTAGACGTTGGAAGACACGTGAAAAATCCACCATTATACGCGCCCAAAATAATACTTAAGACACACAGACACACACACACACACACACACATAAATAAATCCCTCACAGATGGCTAGGCATGCACTGTGGTTTTGAGGAGCAAAATAGAAATGTACCTTGTGTGTTTCTAAGTCCTGCCAAACAGGGTTAGTCTTAAAGAAGCCGCAGAGAGAAAAGAAAGGGGAAGCATAATTAGCCAGAGCTGGTTAATTCAAAGGCAGGGGGAAAAAAA
>NC_048411.1:4468742-4476295 GCF_013103735.1 Etheostoma cragini | reverse complement strand
TCTCCTTTTCGGCTCTAAAAAAGAGTGAGGGGAAAAGCAAACAAATGAAGTGAAGGGTATAGAATTTGAACAATTTAGTCTAGGAAGAAGAGAAGGGGACCCTCAGAGCGCCACCCCTCCCTGGACCCGCTCCCTCTCTTTTATTTCGTTCTCTCTCTTTTCTGCCTTGCTTCTCGCTCCCTTCTTTCCAGCTAAGCCCCTGTGAAATTCCCGGCCACTCCACAATCCCCTCCGTCTAATTAAATCTCCAATGTATCAGGTAAGACCCCCAGAACTCCACTCTAACCCCCCTACCCACCACCCCCCTCGCTCTCCCTTGCCAAAACCAGCTCCCTTCATTAGGGACGACTTTCCTCCTCCCTTGATTCTCCAGTGAAAGCTCTCGGGTTATCAGGGACACACTTATGAACCATCAACCCCTTTGCCTGACCCTTGACTATGCAGTGTGTGTGTGTGTGTGTGTGTGTGTGTATGTGTGTGTGTAAGGCTCAAGTGGGCTAATTGAGGTGTAGATGCGCTGGTATGCTGTTCATAACTAATCTGTGTGTGTGTGTGTGTGTGTGTGTGTGTGTGAGTGCGTGTGTGTGTGTGGGTAAGGTTCAAGTGAGCTAACTGCGGTGTAGCGCTGGTATGCTACGCAGATGGACCTCAAACTAAACGCACATTCATAACCAATCCATTATCCAACATCCATCCATTTGTTTATTTGTGTGTGTGTGTGTGTGCAGGAAGACAGACATTGTACAGAGGAGCCACAAGTGAGAAGAGCTGGTTCTTGTCCACCCAGCATGGGTGGCCTCACCTTCACACTCCTGGTACAGTGTGTCTGACTGTGAAACAGGATCGAAGCTGACTGAATATGCAAAATGCCTTCATGATATTTTTTTGTGCTTATGTGGACACACACTTCTGCTGCACCACACTTAACCCTTGTGTTGTCTTCCCGTCAAAATTGAAAACCAACACTTTTGTTGTTGATTTTTATCAATGTTTTTAACTTTTTTTTACATTTTTGTCCCTTTTTTCAACACTTGTGGTGCTTTTTTGACTGTTTGTCACTTTTGTTATGTTTTCAACACTACGTAACACTAACTTATTTTTAGTTCTACAGTTATTTTTGGAATTTCTGGTAGTAAACCTCATTTATAGGACCTAATGTTTGATTTAGAAAAGCAAAAGTTAGGAATTATTTAGACTTAAATTAAAGGAATGTACGTTGTTGGATAATCACAGACTGGAATATGTCAACTTCTGATCAATACTATGTCAAAACCTCTTCAATTTTATAAGATTTGTACTTGCCAAAGAGCGTTGTGTGGAATCATTCATGTTATTTTGGGTGATTACAATTGGGGAGTTAAAAAGAACATTGATATATGAAAACGGGTCAATTTGACCCGAGGACAACATGAGGGTTAACTATGCCATGTGAGTTATATTCCAAAACATAATACATTCATTTTGTAGAAATAATTTATCCTAAATGCATCATTAGGTAAAAATTGCATCTAAATTCCCTCTCTCAGTACTTTCTCACTTCGGTTTACTCTCAGAGGGTAGCACCTTAGCACCTTTCAGGTTGGTTGGTTTAGCGGAGAGGTATTGGTAATCAATAGAAACCTTTAGCTATCAAGTTTGACCTTAATCAAGGCTGTTACATAAAAAACTGCAAACAGTAAAAGACAGTTAGCACACTGCTGGGAGTCCTCTTAACATTAAAAAATGATTACATGAAGTACTTTTTTTTCCAATGCAAGAGATTGCTTCTTAAACATATGATAAGTCGATGAAAGTAGTTACTTGTTAATGAAGGTCCAATTTCACCACTGGCATTTCACTAACTGTAAACCTGTGCCCAAAGTTCATTATTTGAGAAAAAACATTTGAAAATATATATTTCACTATATATATATTTTGTTTTCACTATATATATATTTCTCCCACTATACTGTATATAAACAGTATATATATAGTGTTTAAAGCCCACCCAGTCATCCTTCATCTACTTTATTAGATTATCAGAACTGTTTCTGTAAGTGAAACTGAAATAACTATGTCATCACTACAGTTAGCATATCCATAGGCACCATGAGGGGTAAACGCCACGTCACCTTCGGATCCACACATTTGCACACACATGTACACATGCACGCGTGCAGCCCACATACCAGGCTGAGTGCCCTGCCGGGGTGTTTAGAGTGAAAACATTCACAGGGCTGACGGGGAAAGCCAGGGAAACATTTCTTTCAGCACGGGCAAAAAAATACGAGCGGAGCCTGTTGTTATTGCACCGTCTTGGGGCGCTGCTTTGTTTGCTCAGACAACAGCAGAAACTTTAAATGGAGGCCCGGGATGGGGCCAGATACCAGAGCACACCACTGGAGGTGAGGAGAGACGGTCTATAGGCCTTCCTGTGTTTGTATGGGTCTCTCCGAGTGTGTATCTGTGTGTGCTCTCACTGGCAGGCACGCCATCATTGACCCCCATGATTACAAGGTCAAGGAGCAGGTTGGTGTGCGTGTGTGTGTGTGTGTGTGTGTGTGTGTGTATGAAGGGGACCATGTGTGATTTTGTGGGTGTGCATGCGTGAGTGCTGGCCTGTGCACATGACAGAGTTTGCGTGCTTACAGATCACATGGACTTCTGCGCTCCCTTTTCTTAAAGGAGCAGGTCAACCAAATTCTAAAGCTACCTTTAAAAAAGATTCAGTGAGCTCACTGGAAACTTCTCATAATACTCCAGGCTCAAGAATGTACAGAATCATTAATTTTACTCTCTTGTATGGCGGCTGGTTGATACCTTGCTGTCTGATGCTTACGAAAGCGCTCACACACAAAGAGCCACCGAAGCAGAGCCCCCACAGTGTGTCGGTTTTAATTTCCACTTCTCCTGTCTTTCTACAAATGCCCTTTAGCCCCTCACCCCGTAACTCCTTCCCATGCTTATAAATGTCTAGCGAGGGCAGTTAAACTTGCTGAAGGAGATTACAAAAGCCTAGAACTTTCCTGCCTCGCTCCCCCTCACTCTCTTTTACTTTGTTTCCCTCTGCTTCTCCGTCTACTCCTCTCCAAGCCCCTGTCCTCCTCCTCCTGCTGACCTTCAACTCTCCATCCTTCCCCTAGTTTCCCCTAAAATGTCAAGCATGAGAGACACTAACGGGGAGAAGAGAAGGATGAAAGAAAAGACGCCGGGGAGAGGAGGGCGAAGGAAGATAAAGGCCTTGTTTTATGAAGTTTCTTGGAGAGCAAGCTCCCAGAAACTGACCAAAAAAAAAACTGGTATGTCACTGGTAGCTGGAAAAGGGATGAGGTTTACGGCAAGGGAATATGAAAGGGAGATGTGGGTGGAAGACGAGAAAGAGGATGAGGGAGGGAACAGAGGAAGAAAGCGAGGAGCCTTCATGCATGATTGGTGGCTCAGGTAGATTACTGTGGGACATACAGGTTGAGGCATTGTCTCAACGGTCTACTGACGCCACAGAGACACCATACAATAACCTTTGTATGTGCGTGTATATACGTCTTAATAAATGTAGCATTTTCTCTCATACGGTTGGATTTTTTTGTATTCACCTGACGATAAAGTCGAACTCAGAGCCAGCGAGCATTAGGACACCTAATAAGGTGGAGAAGGCTCCATCGAGTACTGGAGCAAACATGTGCTCCAATGCCAGCACTGCCCGCTTGTGACGATCCCCTATGGCTGTCAGGAACGCCTGCAAAACACACACACACAATAACATCATTTATGTCTTGTTCTCTCACTGATTCCATAACCATAAAACAAAAATAATTCACTTCAGTTATTATTGACATAGTGAAGACTGTCTGTTGCATTATGTGTATCCCTACCAGGGCCACATGGACGGTGAACTCCACTCCAATGCCTACAGAGGCGATGAGGATGACCACAGGGACAGCACTCAGCTTGATTCCCATCAGCCCCATGAAGCCAAACAGCTCCACAGTCATTAGAGAAAGCACCAACACCTGAAGGGGAGAAGAGGAACGTCTGTTAAAAAGGTGCTCGATAAATATGTATGAAAAGGGACTTACGACTTTCTTTATGTTTAATCAAACACAGGACAGGAGCGACATTGGATAGATTCAGGCTGAAAGGCGCCACATGCAGGATACCAAATAAAAAAGAAAGAAGAGACATATACTGTATATACACATATACTGTATATATTTGCAATTTCTCTGTCTTCGTTTTAAATTAAATTTAAATGGTTGCTGCAGGGTTTTATGTCACTAGTGTCTTTTTCTCTTCTGTGTGAGTCTAAAAGATACCTATCATCAAAAATGGTAAAATAATTCTAATCAATATATTATTATAATGCACATTTCCTAATTGACAGAGTTGAAAAATATATGCAGGCATAGCATATCAAATGATAAAAAAACATTAAAAAAAGTTCTACTTTATTGTTCTATAACATTCACTGCATGTGATGTGTGACTTTACAATGTAGACAGGGGGCAATTATACACAAGGATGACATGTGTGAGTATCTATCTTATAGGTGTTAAGTAGTAAGCATACATGTGGGCGGAATATGTGTGTGTTGGTGTGTATGGAGGCTTTGGGGCAAAGCGGGAATAGGAGTTGGGAATAAATGCTATTATAAGCTGACAGGTGTCAGGTTACATGGGGCCCGAATCCTTTGAAGAGGGCTGAGGAGGGAGCTATGTGTATGTGCACATGCAGTGCACATACACATGCATGTTCAGTATGTGAATGTGTGTCCAGGAGGGGGTATGTGTGTGTGGTGTATGAGTGTGTCTGACTCGGTTTCCAATTTAGACTAATAATAAGTGGAAAGATGTATTGAGAAAATATTGGTCATGATCACATTAAGAGACTTTTAAGAATTTTTACTTGCAACTACTCTACTACTGTTTTAGTCTTTTAACCTTCCTGTTGTCCTCGGGTCAAATTTGACCCCTTTAAAAAAATTTCTATATCTGAAATATGGGTTTCTTTTTGACCAAATTACTACAAAAAATGGATTGGATTCCTTACAACGCTCTTTGCAAATAAATAACTGATCACTTTCATTCCTGATTAAACTTATCTGTAGGTTCATCTGATCTTAACTATTAGTCAAAATAATTCATACTTTCTGCTCTTTTAGCTCAAATATTAGGTAGAATTCTAAATAAATGAGGGTTATTGACCATGAATTCCAAAAAGTAGACTAAAACTAGTGGTAATAAGGTGGTGTTAGTGAAAAATAAAAATAAAAGTCTGAAAAAGGGACAAAAATGTCAAATTTGTGTCAATTTTTGACCCGGGAGGACAACACAAGGGTTAAGATCTTAGTTCCTCTGAATATTTTATGACAGATAAAACTTGTATGAACCAAAACACAAGGCATACGTTTTCAAACAGCTTGTCTATGTAGTTAAGATGGATTTTATGGCAAATAGCTAAGAGGGTTTGAAAGGGCTGAAGGTCGAGTGTTTGACGTAGTAGGGCTGGCGGTGGTCTGGTCCAGGACTGAGCACGGTTAAGCTTGACGCCTCTCCATAACTTCTCTTTTGATCTTGCTAGTAAAACCTGAAGGATGAGCACGAGGTCCCCTCCTCCCCTGTTTAAGGGCTCGTGTGGCCTGGCCACTGCCTGTTGTAAAATACAACCCACCAGAGAGAAAAACCAGAGCTCTCTGTGTATGTTTCTCGCGTGAATTATGTACCTGTGTGTTTACACGGTTACTGTATGTGCGCAAGCATGTACATGTCTGCATGTGTGCTCAAAGTATGTGTCTATGTATGTGAATGTGTTTGCGTGTATCCTTGGATCCTCCTTTTGTGAGAGGAGGGGAAGAGTAGGATGGAAATAAAATCTAACTTTTTATAGGTTTGGAGTGGGAGCAAGTTGTGCCTCTACACATTTATTTCAGCGTTGGTGTCTGGTGGTGGGAGTGATGGACTAGACTAAACAGATAGGCCATAACAAAACAGCCCAAGATAAACAGCAGTGACTGGGGGCTACAATAACACACTGCACCCCTTCTTCTTTTTTGACTCGGTTCTCTCTGAGATGCCTTCTGGAACACACATTAAAAAAACAAAGGGTGGAAAATGGGAAAAAAAAGGTCTAAAACTAAAGATTCTGGGTTTATGCCTCTTTATGTTAAGACGTGGGTCTGTTAGTAACATTGTCCAAACCAGTGACATGTTACTTTGAAAAGTAGGTAACATGGGTACTTTTCCCCTTATCAACCATGTATTACCATGTTATTGTGTCTACTGTCTATTTGTTTTCTCGGACACTTACTATGATGCCGGCAGTCCACGGGTTGAGCAGGAAGAGGGCACAGACCAGAAAGGTGCAGGCGAGGACAACACTGATGGACAGCAGGAGCCAGTGGCGCAGACTAACATACTGTTCCCAGAACAGGAAGGGGTAGCCGTTGGGGTAGGAGGGTAGGCCTTGTCGGCTATAGTTGCCGCAGATAGCCCGCACGCTCTCGATGGCCTCCACGAACTGTGGCGTCTCCCGGAGCCCGTTGAGGTAGAAGGGGAACTGTGCGTATTCGATGGGCTCAGCAGCTGGGACTGGATGAAGAGACAATGGGAAGCAGGTCAACTTGTTGGAAGTAAAAAAAGGAGTAGTACTATATTTAGTTGTAATCACCACATCATTTTTGTAAGAACCCATGCAGCGATTGATGATGCCCTTTGGGGCTTTGGAAGCTGGGGCCACACAGCCTTGCAAGATGATGACATTTTAATTCATAGACAGAGGAAGATTTAGAAAACGCTCATATAAATCAACGACGGCAACGATGACATCTGCAGAGGATATTTGTCTATTCTGATTAACTGGCATTAGGATCTGATAATTTAGTGTATCTGCAGAAATAATTTAAAACTCTTAAAGCCAAACCAACAATATCAAGACTTTCCCTCCCTAATCCAACCTTGTTCCAAGAGCAGCTACATCTGTGGGCATGTGTGTGTGTGTGTGTGTGGTGGGGGTGGGTGGAGCAGCGTGAAACAGAGCTCCATTGACTCCGACCCAGCCAGTCTGTGGCCCAGCCTGGCTAATGAGGGCCTATCAGTTCCAGACACAGCAGAGTGTCAGAGCTAACGCTGATTCACGGTAATTACAATGTCAGAATCATGGCCATTACCACACCCTAAACTTAGCACTGCCACATAAAGTGTAATATAGATGCATAAACACGCATACCTGTCTGTCACCCTGCTATGAAGTCATATTTAGTGCTGTCAAAACAATGCGCTCATTCAGATTTTCGCTTGCAGTGTGATTAACATTGCTGCATTCGGCAGATCGAAAGATTTAATCAACTAGATCCCCTTTTTTCTTATAAAAATACATGTTTTTGGACTGTCTGGTGTTGGTGTGAGTGGGTGTATATCCCACAGTGCCTGCAGGGTCAGACAGGAGCACTTGCTAACATGATTTGGCCCATTATAATCTCAACTATAAATTTCCATCAGGACACCAGTTGGCTTTTAGCCAACACAGATCTGCTCCGGGGGCTCCCACATTGCCAAGCACTTTACGCTGCTTATCCAATC
>NC_048411.1:4454668-4468732 GCF_013103735.1 Etheostoma cragini | reverse complement strand
CCCCCCCCCCCCCCCCGTAAAGGACATCCTGCTTGTTATCCAATTGTGCATCCTACTCAAACCTCTCCTTCTCCTCTCCTCATGACGATACCTTTTCATGTGAGTTACAGTCTGTGTGTGTGGCAGGGAAATGAGAACAGTGTGTGCGTAGTGTTTGGGTTCACTGAGTTTTAATAATAGTGTGTGTGTGTGTGTGTGTGTGTGTGTGTGTGTGTGTAATGCTCAGGCCCCATAGTAGCCAGGATTATAGCATTCACCACAGGCACCATTAGAAGAACCACAGTTAGCTGTGTATTGGTCCTGAGCCTTGCAACCTGAGCTGGAACATACACAAACACACACACACACACACACACCGCATTGCTACAGTAAAATCTACAACCTCACTTGATGCTAAGAGGCAGACAAGGAGCAATACCTCAAACCACAAGAGGTAAACACTGATCACATGCAGCCAAGTCCAATGAGCCCCCCCAAAAAATGTTCATATGTACCGTGTAGAGGATATTTTAAATTAGCTTCATTTGTTGGAGCAAATGTAATCATTGACATTTCCTTCCTTGTGCATCATTACATTACACTCTAAGACTTCCTGCCACTTTTAGCATATTTTGTGGGCATGCTGACTTACTGCTGAGGCGTGTTTCAGGCATGGAGTCAGTACGGTCATGAAGCCACTCAGGAGGGTGCGGGCGAATGTTGGCCTGCGAGGCGGCGTACGCCACGGGATCATTGCTGACCCAGGCGGTAAGGTAGATGTAGAAAGCCCCAGGGTTGATGATCCCATCTGCATCCACAAGCCTCTGACGAGTCAGCTACAAAATCCACAAAGGAGATGAATTAGTGATGGTACCATAAATATTATCATTATCATATGATTCCTTAATTGTGTTTCATCGTGTTCTCTTGAAACATTCAGACACATTCATGCATCTAAATTAAATTAGGTCCTTCACATTTACATTGGGCTGAGCCAAAAATGTAATAATTAGACAATTAATAATATGCAAATAAGGTTTAAAAAAATGTTGTGCTTGCATAGGAAAATCATATTTGTGGCTGTTAAGTATAAATTGGACACACAAATGTTATTGTGGAAATAGGACATGTTTAACCGCCACATTCTACAGGTGAACTGACCACAGAAATGCTTACTTATACACATGCATGAGCGCAAGAGAATGGAGCAGCTTTCAAAATAGGACTCAAATCCCTCTCTCTTTCCAACCAAAGAAAAATCAACAAGTCAAACACTGGTCGTCTTTCTGAAAATTCCCGTACTTCTCATCACGGCTTCCCAGAATTATGATGCCACATTAAAACATGGAAAGTGTTGAATCAGCTTCTCCCTTTACATACAGTAGATATTGGCTGGCCAACCTCAGGGCCAATGTCCTGACCACTCTGAATAGATTTTTGAAGGAAGCCTTTAGAGCTTTTTTGTCAAGAAGCAGCTGTCGAAGATTAGTGTACTACCAAGTCTTAATTCTAACACTGAGAGATATACCAGTATATTGATATTTGTTGTATGAAACAAGCTCTAATTTTGCATTGTTACAGTATTATGATTTTGACTCCTGAACAGCTGAGTGAAATGGTTTGTCAGTGGGTCGGTCCACCATTTTGGTCCAAATTGAATATTATGCAACAGCTATGTGATGGACTGCCCTGGAATTGGTTCGAACATTAATGGTGGTCAGAGGAAAAATCCTAACAACTTTGGTGATCACCTGACCTTTCCTCTAGTGCCATGAGGTTGACTTTTTTAGTTTTTAATGATGTTGGTAAAGACATTCATGTCCCCCTAATAATTAATTTTAATGATCTTAGTGATCCTTTTGAGTGTCCTTCTGTGTATGTGTGTGTATGTGCATGTGTATGTGTATGATTTATGTATGTACACACACACACATACAAACACACACACACACAGACCAACACACACACACACACACACACACACACACACACACACACACACACAGGTCAAAATATGTGCCCTATCCTTTGGTTTGTAACAAAATGCCTGCAAAAAATATAATTTCTGACATATTGCTGATCAGCAACATATAAAATAATGAACATGGTACGCATAATTGCTGCTTACAATGTGAGCATGTTGACGTTAGCTTTAGCTTAAAGCCATGCAGTACATCCTCACAAAACTACTACAGTGGCGAGGAAAAACTCCTTTTAGGAAGAAACCTGGGAAAGACCCAGGCTCTTGGTAGGCGGTGTCTGACGGGGCCGGTCGGGGGTGTAATGAAGACCAAACCCACACAGTGTGTCTGTCTGGTTGCAGACAGTTCCCAGGCTGTTTCAGTTGGTGTCATTTGCTGTGGCGACTGTGGTCAGTAGGAAGACAAGAATGGCTGGTTTACTCAGAGCCATTACTTTCGCCCTCCCATGTGGAACCAGAGGAGTGTAGCCTAGCATTGCTACCTCCTCCTGAGAGGTTAAACCATTACTGCACTCCGCTCTCTCTTCAAGGAACTATAAATTTCCGCTTCTGAGGCAGGGAGAGTTTTGGGGGTGAAGCTGGACTCATGGGGTTAGGTGGATGAGGAAAGGAGTAGTTTTTTTTTTTTTGTGATGGGGGGTGAGAAGAGAAAAATTGCTTGAGTTAGCGTAACAATAAAAAAATTGGCTTGAGTCCCTGAGCGCGTCTGTGTGCAGTTAACCTGGTTGTTAACACTAAAGGAAATGCCACCTAGCAAATGGAGTAGAGCTATAAAAATAACACAACATCTGTACAAATGTTGCTCACACTTGCTTCTTCTGACCCCTACGGGTACCCAGAATGCCCGGCGCCAAAGACCGACCAAGCCCCTGGGAAGAAAAGAACTCTTGATAACATTAGCATGGCCTCCCTGAACACTTTTAAACTTTCCACCTCCTCCTTCCCTTCATACCCACCTCCTTCTGTGTCACTGTTCAAAGCAGTATCTTTCTATTGCCTTATTTTCAAACCACACACACACACATGCTCACACACAATGCCATGAGGAATGAATGGTCGCCCAGTATAGAGGGACATGTTTGCTGCAGCAGATCAAAGCCAGAACACCTCTGCACAGATCCATGGAGTGGCGTATCAAAATAAAACATCTAGCTTTGCAATTTGCCAGGGTTGAAAAAGATCTGGTCCTCGTTTTGAGACACAAAAACAGCTACTGCCGTAACAGAAAAAAAGCAGAACACACACTCAAAATATACAAATGCGCACACACAGAGCGGCCTCAAAGAAACCACGTGTTTCAGCTCCCCTCATTGAAAGAGGACACAGCAGTGGAGGGCTGAGAGAGGGAAAGGGAGGGAGGGACAGAGAGAGAGAAAGAGCAAGAGTGGTAGTGCGAGCATGATTTTGTGAAGGAGAGTTGCAGAGAGAGAGAGAGAAAGAGGGGGCAAGAAAGAGAGTCGGATTCCAGAGGATCTGGATTGAATTTAACAGCGGGATACACAACAACTGTATGTCTTTAAGCTGTCACGGGAAGCCCTGGCAAATACACTTCCCTCACAGGCACAGGAAGTAATGTCACAGGGCCGCACACCAGGCCTGCCTCTGCTTCCTGCAGGCTAGTCAAAGGGTTGGGAAAAGCAGTAGGCTGTTGCAATGAAGCTCAATGGGTAAGATAAAAAGACAAAAAAGAAACAGCTAAGAGTAGGGGGGCTTTTTGTGGATGTACATGACTTAAACACAGACTCACACGCAAATCGTAAATATAAATAAACAGAGAACACAGCAGAGCTTTGTGTATTATTATCTCAATGTTAAAAAAATAACCCGGCTTGTTTGGAGTTTTCAGAAATCCTGGCCATGATTTTTTATTTTATTCCCCTCCAGTGCCTTAGCTTCTGTTTTCTGCCAAAGAATGCCACCATGTATCCATGTATGTTTTTTTTTTTGATGATGGCACTAAACTCAAAAACAGCGTGCAATGCCTAGCGGAGGATGAGCAACTCCATCTGAGACCTGCTGCTCATTAGCTTGACTTGTGTCATTGTTGGATGTCAAACACTTCCACAGCTGGACAACAACTGGAGCTTGTCAGAAGATTAAGATTTTACCCCTGTTGTATACAGCATTGTGTACAGGTGTGATGAAATCTGGGTGATTTTTTTACCCAAAAAGTCATGTGACATATTACTATAGACCCATTGGTGCCTGCATGAGTTTCTCAGTTGTGCATCGATTTCTTTCAGCCTTCCAACTTTTCATGCTATTTACTGTGGATTCACCAACAAAGCAAAGTGAAGTGGCACTACTCAATCACACACACACACACACTTAAAAAAAGTCATTGCAGAGAGAAAATGGGCACAGACACAGGGAAAATGAGGTAAATACAGATCGAGAGACAGGTTTTTAAGCCCGGTGTGGCTCTTCCAACCCTAATCACACATGACATAACACAGTCAACAGATATATGTACTACGTAGATATGATATATATGTACAGTACATACATATGTAGATTTATGTACTGTACATACAAAATGACAAAACTGCTTTGAAACTTGGGTCAGTATCTCTCTCAAGTCTATCCTCAGATGTATACATGTAATACAGTCGTGTGTGTACAGTTTCTCTCATCTGAACATACCAGGTTAAAGTTGATGGCCTTGTCCCTGCGTCCCGTCTGCACCAAAAGCTTGTATGCCAGGACGCCATCATCAGAGCCATTCTTGTAGCTGTTGAGGGTGATGCGGCCGGCCTCCCAATCCTTGTCAAAAGCCTGCTGGAGACCTGCAGGCAACCACAACAAGACCCATTGGTTAGATGCGGATGTTTGAAAAGGTTTCATGCCCTGTTATCTTCATTCTTGCTCTGCAAAACACACTCACAAAGCAGAGTTCAAAAGAAAACACAACACATAACTCAGCACGGTACAAGATAATATAACACAACACTGCAACCTAACTGCAACCTAACTATATAATAAGCCTGATTGATTTAATATGATAACTCAGTTCAATTCTCAACCACCAAAGAAGACTTCAAAAGCCTACAATCTGCTGCTTTTGCTTCAAAGCCATCATTAGGGAATATATCAGTAACATATGTCTCCTTTTCTGTAATACTCTTTTAAATCCATATGTGTATCACTCCCCTCCTCTCGGCTCCCCCCCCCCCCTCCAAGACCCATGCTGTGGTCCGTCTGTGGGACATGTTGTTTTGGGTCTCGTTCCTTGGCCTGTCTGGCTCCAATTTGTCCCACCATTGCAGAGCGCAATATCAGACACAGTTCTCTCTCTCTCTCTCTCTCACCCACACACTCTCTGTGTGGTTCCCAGCCGGCTCACACACAGTCTCACACAATGTGTTTTATCGCTCCGGGCAAGTCAGTGAGCGTGTTTCCTCACTGAAAATCACCCATTTCCAGATTTGGGTTGATATATGAAAGATAATATTCTGGTTTAGTTGCACTTTACAATTCGTGGGAGCTATCAGTGCTGAGTATACAACCAGCAACCCATCCAAAAGTGAATCCTGCCATCATACAAAATGAATTCAAGGCCCCATAAAACTAAATGTATGATTTTAGGTGCTTATTATGTATGCCAAATATTTCAAATATTTGAGAAATAGATTTTAACCAAAAAAATACAAAACTAGCAGGAGCAGCACTACTGTGAGGTGGTTCTAACATTGTATAAGTTGTCTGAGGCCTAGTATAAAAATATGGCCCACCACTTCGTCTTCCTCCATCAACCCCACTTATGGGTGACACAAGTGATTTTAATCAGGCTACTGTCAGTGTCCATTTTGCAATCCCACCTACATCTGAACTCCTGCCCAACATCTTGTTTCTTGCAGATTCATGTCAAAACACAGAAGAAAATTAGGATCACAAAAGGATTTCATGAGAAAGTAAATTATTCCCATGCCTAGGGTATCTTGAACAGTGATGTTAAATGACGCATTCATAACAAAATCATCTGGAACATCAGTATTAGGGTAAAATGTAAGTGATCTAACACAGAGTATGAATCATACTAATACATCGGATCTAAGGAAAGTGTTTTTCTTGGTGGGACCCAATCCACTTTTGGTCTGGTTGGGATGATAATTCCAATACATCAAGCTGAAATTTACCTTGCAGCCAGTCCCGAAAGTAGTTAAGCCACATGCGCGGCAGCTGTCCGTTGTCCTCCTTCAGCACGTAGCGAATAGTATGGAACCTTTGGTGGAGCTGGTGCAGCAGAGGCTGTTTCTGGGCGTAATCAGCCCGCTGCGTCACCACGTACATGTTGTAGAAGGAGAAGAACTTGAACTGGGCACCGATGAAGTCGTACTCGCTGGTGTCTCTGGGCACGATGTCTGTCAGCTCCAGGCCATCCCTCACCTGGGTGGTCCCGTATAGACTGACTCCCAGCAGGCAGAGGAACAGCACGATCACAACCACCTGGAAACAAAAGGACAAAAGTGGAGCTTTAGCGATCAATTCTCTTCACAGAGATATGGCAGGACAGTTTTTTCTTCAGGTCTTTCAGCAATAAGGAGACTTTTGGATTAAGGCATCAGAGGAGTGCAATTTGGCAATATGGAATACAATCTGACATCTGAGTGATGAAAAGACCAAGATTTTTTTAATAATGTCAAGTACAGGGTACTGGATGATTTCAGTTCCGGAAGGCTTTTAGACAAGTGGCCACCCACTGGACTGAGGTCAGACAGTGTGTGTGTGTTAAGTGTGTGACTCAGATAAGACATGACCACAACCTCCACCCCAGATTTCCTCCAGCTATTTGCTCTAGTGACTAACCCTCTCTTTTCAAATTATCACCACAATGAGTTTTTACTTCCCTTTCTCTACATCTCTTCTTTTGCAGAAACTCACCTTGGTGATGGGTTGCAGAAGGAAGGGAGCATAGTGTCTTTCAGCAAAAGAGGACAAGGTCCAGCGGGAGCAGGGAGGCTCGAGGCAGCGGAGGCCCAGCGAGCCTTCTCCGTACTGGGACAACAGGTCCCGTGTGGAGCTGTTGTTTTCCTGGCCCTGGCCAGTCGATGAGACCGCATCACACTGAGGAACCGAGCCAGCACTTGAAGTCGGGGCAGCAGGAGGAGGTGCAGGATGGTGATGGGAGAAGGTGGCAGAACCCCGAGATCCCCCATTGCTTCGGCTCCCACTGTTGTTGTTGTTGAGATTGCCATGATTGCTGCTGCTGCTCCTGCTACCGCTTGTGTTGCTGCTGTAATAGTCGTTGTTAGGGTTGCTCCTAGTTGGAGCTGGGTTCATGGGCTGAACAGAGATCTGAGATCTGGGCTCAGCCGTGGTGTAGAAGGCTTGAGTCCGGGGGTCATACTCTGTCCTCAGCTGCACCGTGGACTGCATGGTGATTTGGGTCTGTTGGGCAAAGCCATGGCTGCTGTAGGAAGGAGGGGGGCTGCTGTAGCTCGGGGGAGGCGTTTGATAAGAGGGTGGAGGGGTGCGATAGGAAGGTGGAGGGCTGTAGCGACTTCCGTCCGCCCCATCCAGGTACGCATGAGGCTCAATCTGGATCACACGATTGGCACACGGGCTGAAGAGATAAAGACAGTGTCAGACTATGGCCTGCTGGGAAAGAAAATAGACGGAGGGATAAACAGTGGAGATTCTGGAATCATATTTTATGGACATATAAGATTTTGTGAAAAGGTTTCTGTCAACTTTCAAGGTTATGGAATTCTAAACAAGTATGGAAAAATGCATATGTTAAAAATCTTGTATCAGCCCATGTTATTATTGTTATTATGAATCTTATCTTTCTCTTTGCTAACAGCATGTAATATAGAGCTGAGACCCAATGAGGGAATTCAATAGTGTGTGTGCACATCTGTATGATAGCTCGGCGAACAAGCATGTCCAGACTGGCAAGCAGACTGGTTCGGTTTAATAAAGACTGTGAGAGATAAACAGACAGTCAATCAGCTTCCAGACACAAAACAGACAACTTAAGCAGTAATTAGGTTGTGACTAAGAGGGATTAAGGTGAAGATATCTCAGAGATAACAGGGTTTTAAAGTTATTCATCGTCAGATCAGAGGAAAACATAAAAGGAAGAATTAATGAACAGGTGAGCAATAACCTTCATCAGAAATGAAATAACTGCATGTGTGTATGTGTGTGCGCGCACACACACCTGTAGAAGCAGCAGAAAATGTCAAAACGTCTGTCTTCTCGTCGGTAGAGGTCCATGCTGAGGATGGCGGGGAAGATAAGCAACACCATGGCAAAGTTAAACACCACCACCACCGCGGCCTGCAAGAAACACAGGAAACATTAGGTTATATTATGGGAAAAGTTGATTTTATCTGTTTATTTTGAGTTGAGAAGTGATGGAATAGTTGACACAAAAGTTTTAAACCACTGGGGTTTCAAAAATGTAAAAAAAAAAAACAGACAAAGCCCTAAAGTAAAAATGTAATTGAGTGTAATAACACTTATTTCCTATTGAATATTCCTGCATCTCCGGTTCCAAATTGCAAAATGATTGTGAAGACGTCTCCGGCCTCAAAGAAAGATTGTCACTTAACACACACACTGGGAAGCTTTAAATATACCTTGACATTACAGTCTGAATAAGCTCCCGTCAAGGAAAAAATTGTCTTTCAACACATTTTCAATTCTTTTCAAGACAAAAACACTGAGTGTGCAGAGAAAAAGCTAAGCTTGTGTGTATGTGTGTGTGCATGTGTAATAGAAGCCAGTGCAGTGTTGTGGTTAAGTATTTGAAGGTGGTGCACTGGAGCAGAGGGTGGGGGTTGGGGTTAGGTTGGGGCCCTGCCCAGAGTACATTCTGGATCTTGCGTAGTTGCCAGAGCACCACACACACACACACACACACACACGCTAACACACACACACAATCCTGTGTGTGTGCCAGACCACCCAAGGAGCCAGAGGCCCGCGGGGCCTGAGGTGATGAGCAGGCGCTGTGGCTGTACAGACAACACACACTCCTCACACACTCACACAAAAAATGCACACACACACACACACACACAAACACACACACACACACACACACACACACACACACACACACACATCTACTGACAGCTTAAAAAACAGCACAGCCTCCTACTTAAACCACACCTTAACACCACAGGCACACAGACACACAGACACACACACGCACACACACACTCCCTCATTCCTCAGCTCACAACTCAGTCAACAAGAGAGATAAATAATGTAAGAGAACAAGAGAGAAAAAGCATCTGCAAGTAGAGTAGAACAAGGACTCATTACTCAGGTGGTCCACCAACATCCAGACAGATACAGTGTGACTCCACAGACAATTACACACACAGACACACACACACACACACACACACACAATACTGCTAGCTTAACCCAGAGGGAGGAGATTAATCATCTGTCATCGGCGCATGATTGTGTGTGTTCCTATGTGTGTTTTTGTGTTGTTATCTGGACAAGATTCCTGTTTTGTTTCTTGTTCATATTGATGAATGGAAGCAAATACGAGACAAAGGATAAAGGAGGAGGAAAGAGAGAAAGAAAGAAAGTGATAAATGGAGGTGTTGACCACAGAAGGTGCTTAATGCTGATAAAGAGATGCACAAACTAACACACAGCTTTACGAGGCGGAGAGATGAGTACTACTGATTGCGGTTGTGATTTGTGTGTGTGTGTGTGTGTGTGTGTGTGTGTGTGTGTGTATTCCGTAATAAAGATGGGTATCAGTATGACTCGCTGCAAGTCTGCCCTCCACCAGTCACAAAAACACCAAAACCAAGTGTAAAGTATGCATGCTATGTGTGTGTTATGCATGTGTGTGTGTGTGTGTGTGTTTGTGTGTGTGTGTGCCTTTCTCCAAGTGTGCTTATTTGTGTGCATAAAACGAGGCTGCAGGGATTAGACCCATGGGGTAAATGGATCATGTTTGACAGACTCGCTGTACTAAAGCCATCTATCCACACATGTTAATATTGTACTCACTGTGGTGACATCTTGCAGCCCTCTGTGTGTGCCTGTGAGTGTGTGTGTGTGTGTGTGTGTGTGTGTGTGTGTATGTGTGAGAGTAAGAAGAACAGGGGGTAGTGCATACAGTGCTTACAGTATATGCTTTTGCATTTGCTGGAATCTGACAAACGTTGCAAGCTTTTAACGTTTCCCCCAGAAGGTGATGACATGTTTAGGTTTTGCTTCATACTTCTCTGCAGTCTGGTAATTAGTAAGGGACAAATCCTATTTAACTTTCCCCAGTGTAATATATCGTGCCGGTCACACTGGCGCCGATTCTTTTTCATAAGGCTACAGCTTTCCCCCAAAAAAGTGTACCTACTTCACACCTACTTTACAAACATAATAAATGATCATGCACAGCGTTACACCACACGCTGTGCATAGGCCAAAGAGGCAGAAGCAAATCTGATGTGAAAAAAAGGCATAACCTGGTTTAAGAAAAGTGTATAGCATTTCACAAAAGCTTTGACAATTTAAGTGAAAACCCCTGTTGGTGATGTCCCAATACTATAAGTCCAACATTGACCCAACCACCAAGCTAATATGTCTGTCAAATCTCTTTTGTGCAACCCTTATATATTTTATAGTTTATAAAGTTTTTTTCTTGCTCTATCCTTCTATTTCATATACCGCTGTGAAGACTCTTCATACAGGCGCCATCAAATTATTGTCTTCTCCTTACAGTGTGTATTGTTGTTTGTGAGTGAGCGTTTGTATGAATTAACAATTAATACAATTATTAATTATTAATAACAATTCAGTGATTATTGGAGGATTTGGTCAGACTAACAGACCTCTCTTTTTGTTCCAGTTTTTACTGTTCTGGTGATGTCTTTAATTACTCACAGATGTTAGAGAAGTCAGGTCCCCTCTGGATCCCCCCCCACCTTTTAACACACACAAACACACGCACGCACACACACATGTACATACACACAGCTAGACTATTGCTTTTCAAACCTCCCACACAGATAGTACAACTACTACACTCGCAAATGAGCAGGAGGATATGGACGTAGACATACACACACACACACGTATGCACACACACACACATACACACACATACAGAGAGATTCAGTTACATGGACCTCCGCCACAATCTGGACAGACACCGGGCCCACCACTAAACAGTCTCAAAGATGGAGGGAGAGGGTTGGATGGATTTTACAACACACATTCTCTTCCTCCTCCACACACACACACACACACACACACACAAACCGACACGCAAACACAACCGGGCATACCTGTAGAGAAAAGGCTCTGAGTGCCGGGATGGGGATGAGGGCTGCCATGAAGAATGCTGTGACGTTACTGATGGAAGTTAGAGCCACGCTGGCCCCTGTCCTCTTCAGACACTCCCCCGTCCGGTCCTGACAGAGACACAGAGAGAGGTAGATGAAAGAGAAAGCAATGCAAGTCAACACTTTTGATCAGAATGTAGCCTAAGGCAAATGTACAATACTTGAGATTATGTACAATTATCGTAATACTGATATGACTGACAGTGATTGCAACGTTTCAGCCCTGAAGCACTCTTAAATAATCCACCTGGGCCTGTCTACTTCTGTTTGAATATAAAAGATAAAAGCTGAAAAAAATACAATACACGCTGTCTCTCTACACGAATCCCTTCTTATTGCAATCATTACTGCTGATTTTTTTTTTTTTATCAGTTAATGATGAGCATGCCAGACCCTCGGAAGATTTGGCGGCAATTGTTTGAAGATTTGAGGACGTGCAGGACCACACAGGGAGTGTTTGCAGGTGTGTGCATCTGTGTGTGTATCGGTGTGTGTGTTTTTCAGACAGGAGAGCTCAGGTTCAGCTCTGTTTATTTTTCAACTCAGCCACAAAAGGAAGTTGGGGGATGAGGGAGGCATAGCGACAAGGGCTAGAAAGGGAGGGGAGGAGGGAAAAACAAAAAACAAGCAAATACATGCCTGTGTACCCCCCCCACCCCACCGGAGATGAAAAGTTATCCCGCTCTACAAAACACACACACACACAGACACACACAGGTTGCAGAAATACTTAATTTACATCTTTGTAAACTTGCTTTCTTCCAGTTTTTTAATTCTGCTCATAATGAATATTTTGGGTCATGATCTAATATAGACCGCAACAGATTTAATATGGAGCATTGATTATATAAGCGGGTTGAGTGTGTGGCACATAGTTTTTGATGCTACATCACAGGCACAGACAGGCTTTCACACATTCCTCTATGGATAAGATAAGTCAACAGAGGAGTGAGGAACAATGTGGATGTTTGCCTCACCTCGAATGGGATCCTCTTATTCTGTCCGGTCTCACTGAAGGCATGAGCAAGAAGGAAGACGTCATCCACTCCAACACCCAGAGCTAAGAAGGGTAGCACCTGTGCGGAGCAGTCAAATAGTCAGAGGATGACAATGACAGACATGTTTTCTTATTGTTTTTTGTTCATTTCGCTATACACGGCAGTGGCATGTATGCGTTACCTGTGTGGTGGCCGCATTGAAGGAGATGCCCAGGAGAGAGCAGAGACCCAGGCCAGCTGCCACAGACAGTGTCACCAGGAGGACACCCGCCAGCCCCACAGCCCCCTGAGACTTGGCACAGTCCCACCGTAGCATTGTCAAACACGCATAGGCCAGCTGGATACAAACAGCAAACAATCCATTCATCAATTAACCTGTTGTGTGTGTAAGTCAAACATGAAATATCTTCCCTGCTCTACTTATAATAGAAACGTTATAACACTTGGGTGCTAGATAAGACTCTGAGACATCACAATACTGCACTAAGTACAACTTGCACAATAGGTTTATCTACATATTTATCATTACTAGTTAAGCAGTGAAACATTTTTGTATTCTCAACTTGTATATATTCAAATATTTGTTCTTGCATTTTATCCTATTATTATTTCATGTATATTGTATAAAGAATATTGTATCCTAGTATTTAATTTATATTTATATGCTGTACTGTGTGACTGATATTTTGCTGCTTATAACACTATAATTTCCAATTTTGTTGGAATCTATCTATCCATCTATCTATCTATCTATCTATCTATCTATCTATCTATCTATCTATCTATCTATCTATCTATCTATCTATCTATCTATCTATCTATCTATACATCTACTTTCGTCTCGTTCAATAAAGTCCTAGACTTTGGTTGCATGAAACAGTTTCAAAATTAATTTAATAAATTTCAATTTCTCACCATCAGCAGGTAGCCACTGGCCACACGGATGACGCTGATGTCCGAGAAAGACTTGAGAATATCTTCTAAAGTGGTGGTGGTAAAAGACAAGACCTTCTGAGAGGAATTTGCCGCCACACTCTGCAGCACCGCCTACAGAGAGAGAGAGAGAGAGAGAGAGAGAGAGAGAGAGAGAGAGAGAGAGAGAGAGAGAGAGAGAGAAAGAGAAGGGGGCAAACAAAAACAGAGAGAAAGAAAAGGCAACATTATAGAACTTCCCATAAAAATTGTAAATTTCACAGGAGCATTTACTCTCCCACAGTGCAGCAGCTGCCCAGTCAGTCATATCTACCTATTATAAATATTCAAATTGTTTTTAACTAAATCAGTGTAAATTACTCCAGAATAAAGACATTTTCTTTTTTCCACCACATTTCTTCCTTAATTCCTTCCAGCGTACATTTGCACCAATTTCCATGCAAAATTGACCCTTGCAAACTGAGTTCCAGTAGCAATTAACCCATTCTTAATATAACTTAAACGTGTAGTACTGAAGGAAAGAAGTGTATTTGACTGATTTGATAAAAGCTGCCCCTCAGATGACAGCCAAACTGCGCTTTCAATCTGTTCTTTCCTGTTTGATAAAACATGTAATACACAGTATGTCTCAAAGAATAAGTAAATCTCACTCTGTGTGTCTTTGAAAAACAAAAAACAAAACCCAATTGCAGACCTGAATAATGAGCTCTGCCTCTGTAGTAGGAGGTATTTGTACCGTGACCCATCCTCTCACTATCTCAGACCAGACAGATGGCTTCAACATTTAACTGCAGTTACCGCTCAGTGGGGAGTGCTGGCACACACACACACACACACACACACACACACACAC
>NC_048411.1:4452612-4454568 GCF_013103735.1 Etheostoma cragini | reverse complement strand
CACACACACACACACACACACACATTCACACGCATACTGCCCCAGAGTACAGTGGGGTGCGTTGTTTGTTTTGTGGTTATGTTTTTTCCTGGCAAGATTGGGTCATTAGGATGTGTGTGTGTGTGTGTGTGTGTGCGTGCGTGTGTGCGTGTGTGCTATTTCCAATGGGCTGTTACTGCTGGCACTCAATTTCAACATCTTGTTTACTAACTGCCACCATTACCCTGATTATTACCATATTACAGAGATCACATTCATAAAGAGAATGACTAGCTAATGCCTGCTTCTTTGGTTCGTAAAATTTGACGATTTGAAATTACATAGACTGAAGTTGAAATCTATCCCGAAGTCGCTTTTTAATGACTAATACGTTTTATTATCCTTCTACTATGTGCACCAGGACAGTGCTTTCCTCATTACACTAGATATCATGGCCCTCTTAACATTTGTCAGAACTTGATCAAGAATCTCAGGATTTGGACAAGATACCCATTTTATGGGATGTGGGACTTCCTTTGTCACTATCAAATCCAATCTATACTTTTTCTGAAATACTAATCTTTTGTGCCATCCAACTTCTTTGTTTGGTTTGGAATAAAGACAAGCTCAAATGTGGACCTAGTATTTCTGAGGCATCCTGGTTCAGTCATCAAAAAAAAAAAAAAAAAGCTCACTGTGTATGTCTTTAGAAGGCTTCTGTTGTCATGTCATATCATTGCAAGGACTATTAGCAGTGATGCAGGAGTAGAGCTTTGAACACATTTACTTTGTCTTTGTTGGTGTCTTTTTTTTAATTTGTAGTAGAATAATGACAGTTGTGATTGTTGTTGTTATGATGATGATAGCAATGATAATGATGATTGTTCAGTATCAGATTAGTAAACAGTTAAGTGCAAACTCCACATACTAGGTGAACTATATACTAGGAAGAGGTCACCCGATCTGCAAATACTGTATGGTTCAAAACTTGCCAAAGATACAGTATTTGCACTTTTCTTGTTTATGGACCAAGTTTTAAAACCCCAAAGCTTTTAATGCAAGTCAATGTTGGGAATCAGACCAAATACTGATTGGTGTGTCTGGTACATTAAAAATCCAAGTTTCAACCCTTGATGTGATTTGCACAATCAAAAAAGCCAGCTCCTCACCTTGCTGATCTTCCTTTGTAAGCACGATGTTGACAGTGAATGCTTGCACCTCATTGACCTCCGTCTTTTTGTTCTCCTTCTTCTATCCTTTCCATCTCTTCCTCCCTCTCACTCTGCCACCCTCCCTTCTTCCCTCCTTTCCAGTGCCCAGGCCTTACAGACCATGTTCCAGCTGATGACCCCCAAGCAGATGTTTGAGCACTTTCGAGACTACGACGAGGTTTCCCACATCAACTGGAATGAAGAAAAGGCTGCAGCTATACTGGAAGCCTGGCAGAGGAGATACTCTGAGGTAAGGGCCAAAGCAGGAGGGGGGGGAGTACCCTAAATCCTCTATAACCACATTGTAAATCACAGACCGGATACAGGTGAACATGGAAAGGCCTCATCCAAAGCCCGTGCCCCTGATAGAGACTAGAACCACTGTTTGTGTGTGGTAATGGGCTAAAGCTTTCCTTTCGCTGCTCAGTAGAGAGGAGCAATATAGCAACAGGGTGAGCATGTCTGGAATACATTAAGGGAGTGCTAGATCTCTCTCTCTCTCTCTCTCTCTCTCTCTCTCTCTCTCTCTTGCTCTCACTCTCTCTCTCTCTCTTTCTCTCCCGCACTCTTGCTCTCCCTCTCTTTAACTCACGTACAAACACACTCAAACATTCACACACAATTGCTTTCCCAGCTGTGGCCCCATTGGTGGCTCATGTGTGACATCATCTGGTCTTTGTTTTGGGGGCCCCAACCTCTGTTCGACATGGTGTGACCTTGGTGTGTGTGTGTGTGTGTGTGTGTGTGTGTGTGTGTGTGTGTGTGT
>NC_048411.1:4445458-4452512 GCF_013103735.1 Etheostoma cragini | reverse complement strand
GATATATATATATATACTGTATATATAAACAGTATACTTAAAATTAAGTCCATGCACCCCAAAATCACTGTACTGTATATTTTGATAAACTAGCCAGGTAATAGATCACTGTGTGTGTGTGTGTGTGTGTGTGTGCGCGCGTGTGTGTGTGTGTGTGAGTGGGAAGTGTCCAAGCAGAGAAGCCTGAGCTGAGCAGGAACAGCTGGAGCTCTAAGATTTCACTGGAATCTACTAATGACTGCAAGATTTACAGCACACCGCGCACACGCATGCATGCATGCGCCATTTCGGAGAGCATAAAAGAACCAAAAAAAAAACACACGCTCACTCAGAATAAGCCCTGCAGTGATCACAGCAGTGTTTATGAGGGTGTGTATGTGTAAGTGTGGGTATGTTACCTGAGCAGGGGTCCGCTGCCGTTCTTGGTGGTCCCTCCTACGATCAGTTCCTCCTGCCAGTGCATGTACTTCCTGGACATACCATGGCAGCCGCCACTCAAGGCCCGTGCCACGTCGATTTGCTGGTGCAATAAAAGCAACAGGCGAGAAAATAACTGTCAGCAGCTAGTCTCAAACCAAAGACTTTATGTTATACCAACCCAAAATAAACCGTTGCATGTGTACACAAATCACAAGCTCAGAGCATGAGTCTATGTGTGTGTGCCTACCTTAGTTGAGTTCTTATTGGGTGCAGTGAGGGGGCAGTCAGGGTCAGCAGGGTTCAGACAAGGTCTATCCATGTAGCCGTGTCCAACATCGGCTTTTTCCAACATTTCCTCAAAGCCTTCCACGTGAATGTTTGCCCGTCGCAAGTCCTCAAGGAACTCCTTAGGGTCAAAGTTGGTCCACTGCAGTGGTTCTTTACCTCTGGAAAGTTAAAACGAGAATACTGTTTAATTATGAATTGAACCATGTTTTAAGTTGTTTTATTAACTGAAAACCAACATCCTAGTTCCACTTTGAAGTACCAAACTAACCACAGATTATTACCATTTTAGTTTTAAGGTAATCTGGCTCACTGATGATTTGCTGACAACCTGTCTAATTGAACATTAGTGTTTCGTGTTAGTTAGTTAGTTATTGATATTATAACTAATGTAGATCAGCAGAGATTCTTTCACGAAGACCTAGCTTTTAATAAATGCTCTCTTCCTGAATCAAATCAGCTGTTGGAGGCGTTCATTTTCCTGCCAAACCAATCAGAATCCTACACAAATTTCAAGGGCCAATCACAGTCACAACCCTGCTTTAAATCTGCTTCTCCCTCTGCTATCAGCTGTAGTTGCAAGCAAAGAGTGCAAACCCTCCACCCCCCCCTTCCACCTCCAGTCATCTACTCCGGCTGACCGATCATTCGGTCTGGTCTTCGGGCTCTTTCGTCGCCTCCGCCGGTGTCTAGATTCCAACGGGGGGTTATGATGGTTCTCTACCCCTATATACAAACTATTAGTATAATGATGGAGTCTAATCTCAAAAGACTTTGTACATGTTATTATGCTGTACAAGCAATGTTTCTGCATATCTGCAAACATGTCTGTCCTGATTGAAATGGAAATGATGGCCCAAATTGTCAAAATCTGATGGAGCAAACACACTACAGTAGTACTGTACTGTAGATGCACATCAACATCAAATCTAATCAAATTTTTAATAGTTTTATATACAGTATATGTGGTGTGCACTTCCTCGGCTGATTAGATTTTAGACAAGGGAGACAGTGAGAGTGAGAGGACAGAACGTGTCCAAGGCTGGGTTGCATTTGTATGGGTGTAATTACCTCCAACTTTCACCTCACAAAACACATGTCACATGTCTGAGAGCAGAAAATAATCTCTTTCTTGCTAGGTGAGAAAAAGCAATAAATGGAGACTAATTTCCCATCATGCAATGGCACAGTGCTGAATTCCTGCTCCCAACCAGCCCTTGTCTCTCTATGCCTCACACATTCCAATCTCCCTTTCTCTGAATCTCTCTCTCTCTCTCGGTCATTCAGACTACATTGTATGTGCTTAACCAGGCTTGGGTAATTATTCCCAGCCTTCCAACCAGAACATAGTAAAAACCTTATTGACCATCTGAGACCAACAGGCAACACAAACATTCCCATACTCTGATGACACTGACTTATTAAGCTGATACACTTTCACACGTCCACAGAACACACAAGCACTGATGGCATTGGCACACACTATGTGCATGCACACACGCATGCAGAAAAAGGTCCGCTGAGTATTACTGTAGCAGGAGGCCATTAGCAACAGAAGGGACAGACAATGGTGTGAGGCCCAGGGCTTCAGAGAAGCTATCGCCAGCGATACGCATGCCAGCAACCACTACAATAGAGCCTTCTGAGGGGACGACAAACACACACAACACACGCACAGACACACACACACACACACACACACTTGATCCTCTCTGGTGTCTGTTCGGATGGGCTGTGGAGGGTGTTTGGGCAGCATCCACTAAAGGGGTGAAAACAAGATCTAGAGCTCCAGATATTCCCTCTCTCTCTCTTCCTCACTTGAAAACAATCAGAAAATACTTTTACCATATACACTAATTCCATAACCAGCACTCATGAGCTTAGCATTCAAGGCCTTTGTGTCCCCACACATCATTTTAATCAGTTTGCCAACTGGCCTCACAGTGAGGAAAGCCCTATGTTTGCCCAATTAGTATTCTTCAAAAATAGCTTATGATCATTTGACCGTATGCTTGAAAGGGATCAGTCAATCTAATGATATGCTGTGCTGGCATGTTTTGATTGTGCTGACACATCATAAAATACAGATTCTGTCTAGTAAAAAGGAGTTTTTGTGTACTTACGGGAGATAGACCATTCCAGACTGAAGCTTGGCTCCCTCCCAGAAACAGTCCAAAGGGGTGATAATGAGGCAGGGATGTAGCTTTTCTATGATCTAATTGAAGAAAGACATGCCCACACACAGAAGGTTTGACACACGTTGACAACGGGAAGTGTTTATAGAAAAAAAGCATTGGAGACAATAATATAAAGATTGTACTGGGCATGTTTCAACATGATCCAGAGAGTAAAACTAAGTGAACCACACTAAAGCGTTTGCATCTTACCTGATCCATCAAAGGGGTTTCTGTGACTATTTCTCCTGATTTGTAGCATAGGTTTTCTAATTTCCATTGTCTGAAAGGGAGAATAAAAGAGTTTCTGTTCAGTATTTGTTATGGCCATATAACACCATGAGCCCCTTAGGCTAGACTGATCAAATTATAATGATAAGATGATAATAAATCTTTCATCATTAGGAGGTACTGCTAGCCAAAACATAGCTTAATACAGATATGCAGGTGTGCTGCATACATTGACAAAATATTGGAAAATATTATAAAAGAGCAATCTAATGCACCACAACTAAGTCACTAATGTAACTTAAAGTTGCACATATTTGTTTCAAGGATATTCTATTTTATTGCATTTAATTGTCCTTTGAGACAACATTTTGATTTATTATTTTGGGCAAATAAACGTATAATATTATGCTTAAAGATGTACAGACAAGAGGCAAAACTGGAACACAGGTAGACATGGAATAAGTAGTTACCTGTTGTAAAGGTACACATGAACTCTGCTAGCACGGATAGCTGACTCCAGGTGCTGCAGGAGAGCATCCACAGTTAAAACATTGGCTCCGTCCTCCCGCGGCGTCTGGATCATAAGCTGAGGGTTAAACATGGCCTCCTCGCCTATATTCTGCCGCGTGTACTTCAGTTCCTGGTTCACACGCCCACCAACTGGACAAAAGAGAGACGATGTGTTAAAACGTGCACATTTAACATAGTATTACTGTGTGTAGATGCATTTGTATTGATGAGAGATGAAAAATAAGACCCAGGGTCACACACATCTGGAAAATATTATGGGTGGGGAAAAGAAGTTGATATAGGATACAATATTTTCAGTGGCAATACTGTATCAATACACAGACGCCACGTATTGATCTTTTATTATTCATATGTTGGTCATTTTTTCTGCTTGACAATCCCATTTGCAACAATAAAATTGAATTGATTTAATCAAACAGAGAAATGTATCTTTTTAGATGAAACAGATGTTGACAAAGTTTCCTTTTGGGGACGTCATTTTGAAATTGGGAAAAATTAGAAGTTGGAAAAAAGGTTATAAATTGCAGTATATTGCAGAATACTGCAATATGTTTAAATAATATCGTATTGTGGCATAAGTATTGTGATGATATTGTATCAGGAAGCATCTGGTGATTTCTATATATATATATACTGTATATATGTGTATATGTATATGTACTGTCTTTACATGATCTGATTTGCACATATATTTGTGTAAATCAAATGCAAAGACATCTCAGGCTGGCCAGGTCTTTATCACACTTGTATCTTTTAACAAAAGCACTTTGCTTAAAGTGAGCTTGTATCACTACAAAGCCTACATCCTAACTCCTTTGAATCCAGAGGAGTGACACCAGACCAAGAAATCCACATTTTACCAAAAATAAAGCTTGATGCGTCTACTGCGTTGACTACAGTGTGGGACAGGACGTGTGTGTATGTATTTGATAAAGAGAGAGAGAGGCTCTCTTCCAGGCTTTGCTCCCAGTATCGTGGTGGGACTAAGCCCTGTGCGTGCGCTCTGAGCTCTTAGCTAGATTGAGCTACAAAAGCAGTCTTTCAAGCCCTTTAGCTGCCCTGCTACACCCCAGTCCAGCCAAGGCAAGTCTGGCGAAGACTCTCCCCCAAACACACACACAAACAAATGCAAGGCAATTGCAGTCATGAAATAACGGGCCCAGTCCCAGATTTTTAGTCAAATGCAAGATTAAACAAATGTATTTCACAAATTCTGAAAGCTATATACAAATGGGAGATTTGTGTGTGTGCTTGTGTGTGCATCCTTAAGTTTGGTGTATCTGTGTCTGATTTACCAGCAGAGGATTTCAGTGAGCAAATGTTTGGTGAAAGCTCAGGCAATTTGTAGTCATCTTTTTTCACTTGCTCTCACTCTCACTCTCTCTCACAAACACACACACACACACACTTAGTGAGAGAGCTGACTGTGTGAAAACTCTAACATTTTATTATGCCTTAATCCAATTTAACAATTCCGCTAGATTCGTGCAACAGCAGGCATAGATTGAATATTTTCAGTCCATTGTAATGGCATTAATGTTGAACATAAGCATGCCTGTTCTGCTGAGCTGGACCACCCAGTCAGACCAATGGAGCAGGCAAGGAGGGGGCCATGTCTTGGGGCATTAGGAAAACACATTTGATTTCTTTTTTTCTGGACCCAAACAGCATTCCCATCTGATCCTGTCTGAAGGCATGTTTATAATACTCATCATTAATAGCAGGCCTAGGCTAACCAGAGCGACATGCTTTCCACCGCTTGGCCAGCTACATGGCTATGTTACACCAGCCTTTAGAAGAACACGCATGGAACTCATTTTAGACCCTACGCACACTGACAGTGCACTAACAAGTCGACTTGTCTAGTGTACTCACCGCTCAAAGGCAAAGCTAGCCAGAGGCTTGGTTAAGGTGCACTGCCAAGTTGGAACATTGGACCACAGGTATGGAGAAAAGAGAGCCATCTGCATTTAGTTTCTACATTTGCAAGGAAATGAGGATTTTAAAGGATTTGAGGGACGAGCTTAGACAGAATTCACTGTCTGTTTTGAAGACATTTCACGTTGTGGACTGCCACCCAAAGACCTTGAGTTTACAGCGAGCAGCAAGGGACGGGACAAGTCAAAGGAATGCGCTCTCTCTCTCTCTACAGGAAACAGCACATCATGGCCTCAGGCCTAGAGAATTCCACACTTCATGAGGTTACAGCGTTTTGGGGTCAACACACACAGCCTTGGGGTGAAATTAACACCCCAGCTGGACCGAGAAAATGTATGTGTGTGAGTGTGCACTGACGTTCTGACGAGCATGTGCGCGTGTTTGAGTACGTGTACACACAGCTGTGTTTCTTCAGTGACACATATTCCCATATTCATTCTACTAAGAAAACTGGTTGACCCCATCATGTGTTGATATCTTGAAGGTGTCCTGCTACAGGCTCACCATTTGTGACCTAAAACAAAGTGTCAGTGACTTTCAAATGCTTCCCAAACCCTGGCCGTTTCTCACTCACTTCCTTTCTCATCCTTGTTCTGTCCTTTCGGCATCACTCTTCTTTTTTTTTTTCAACCAAATTTGCTTTAATTGCTGATTATTCTTTTGGTTATTCATTGAGATAACACCCATCTGATGTTACCACACCCCACAAAGAGGCCTTAAACAGGCTCCAAATAATAAATGATTTGAATGATATCAATCAATTATTCATTAAATACGTTTCCAAACTCCAAATGTCATCGACTGGAAAACTGATTTACAGGTACAACATTTGGGCTATTAACTGATTAGTCTGTCTGTCTGGCAAAGCACTCAGCATCAATTGAAGATAATTGGGAATTGTCGTTACAAGTTACAAGTTGTTCTTTAACCGTAAATTACATAATGTCATTGGTTTCTCAAATGTGAACTTTTGCGGGTTTTCTTAATCTTCTGCGATACTTAACTAGGTAGTTTGGATTTTGGACAACAAGTAATTTGAATAGGTCAAGTTGGACATTTTTTAGACCAATGAATCTGCTGTTAATCAATGATAAAATGTTTTTTTTCAGCCCTTAATAAATTACTTGACCAGTGATGTCAGCACTGCTGTCCACCTATTTCACACACCTGTGTCAGTGTGTTAGTGTGGACTGCCACCTGTTACTGTATTTACATACGTGCAATGCCTGGTGAATGATCAAAAACCCTCCTAAACTAAGTACTTCAGAATCAAAGTGAGAAGAGAACAGAAGAGGAGGGAAGATATAAAGGAGAAAAGAGAGGAAGAAGAAGAAAAGGAAGAAGAGAAAAAGAGGAGAAGCATGCCTATGTGGGTCACTGTATTGGAGTGCTCAGTGTGGGTATTCAGTGTGTTGCATAACATTAACCCCTGGTCCCCCCTATTATCAAAGTAGGGGAATTGGGGGGGGGGGGGG
>NC_048411.1:4372469-4445358 GCF_013103735.1 Etheostoma cragini | reverse complement strand
CCCCCCCCCCCCCCCCTGCCCCCCCCGCCCCCCTGTTCCAGTGCAACATATAATCAAACAGAGGGTTAACTTTTCCTGCTAAAGATTTCCCACCGGGGTCAGAAAACGCAAGGGAGACACTTTGTTTCTCTCACTCTGACTCTAGAATCAGAACTCGCACCAAAGCTAATCACTCTCTCACTTCTCCCTCTACCACACACTCCCCACACACCCACAGACGCCGGCTTGACGTGCACACCAGGGCACAAGCATGAACACCAGGTCACACAGAATTATCTGTTTTTATAATTCAGGTTTTATTGACTTGGTAATCAATTGACAGGGGAAGGTCATTGATACTTGTGCATTGTCTGCAATGTAGGGTGGATTGTACGTTGTATGTGTGTGTACAGTGTTTAATGATGTTTACAGCAGCATTATGTAGTACTGAAGCACAAGACAAATTTCCCTCAGGTGACAATAAAGTTATCTTGATCTTGATCTTGACTTACATAGGCTACGGCGAAAGCTCTGCGTGGAGCCTTCCCAGAAGCATAGAACGGCATTCGCCACTTTCACACACGCTCTTACTCCTTACAACGGAAAACATGCACCAGTGGGAAACAACTCCTACAACTGTGATGCTTGTCTGAAAACACACATCCAGAAACAGGAAATACCTTTAAACAGATATAGAACCTTTTGCAGAGGGTGCTATAACATCTGACCTAGTTATAATTTGCTACATGGACCATTGTGTGTGGGACCGCATATGTGAATATACTGTATTTATGTAATTGTGGCTAAACACATCTTTGTATGTGTGTGCGTGTGTGTGCATAGAAAGGATTAGCTGGATTAGGCCCCCTCTCAGCAGGGACCCCCTGTGGTGAGGAGGAAGCCCACCAAAACCAGGTCATCTCTCTGACACCAAGTCTCTAGCGACCTCCCATACCCTGAGCCCCCTATACCGCCAGTGGAAATAAAGAGGACTACACAGCTCTCTGCGGAACACCTACATGGGGTGTTATCTAAAAAAAACATTCCCAAACACAATGTTTTTATACATTTATTATAAATTATAGACAACGTATCAGTCATATACAGGATAAGCTCAAACAAAGCGCTTTCATTTGGAAAATCTGTGTTACTTAAGACTTTTATCAATGAAAGACCAATGTACAGAAAGGATAACATTAGATGATATCCATTGACTGGTTTGGAGCAAATGAACAACGCTACAACATATTTCAGTCAGAAATTGATGCTATAGGCTACTCATGGCTGTAATTTGCCAGTAAACAGAGCAGAAGAAGTAGAGGTTGCTAATCTAATCCATCTATGAGAGAAAAACGGAGCAAGGTCTTCAGGAATTTTGTTCTTTCATGTCAGCTAACATTGTAATGTTTAATGCTTTCCGGAGATGAAGACAACGTTGTGGGAATATCTGGAAAGACGTAGGCAGCGGAAACAGCTGATCATTCATGTGAGGTCAATTTTCGCTACGTGAGAACTTATATGGCAAAGGAGTTTCCATACACCATTTAATGCATCAATTCTTTTTCAACAAAAGCAGAAAAACACGTGTAAAAAACAATATGATGCCATTTAGAATGTTTTATCAAATGTTGCTGTTTCCATGCAGCTTTTCAATGCGATATTTCAAGATGCATTTGTTATTAACAGTTTTATCATTTTCTCACTTATCTCTTATTTGTCCTGGCTTTGTCGCTGCTACAGGTCCGTCTGTTCAGGTAGAGGTTCTCACCCCATCTCACGCCACCACCTCCTCTTTTCTTCTCCTTCCTGTCTGTTTTCTTCTCAGCTGCTGATGCCAATCCCCTGACACTGCTTTGATCCCTGAGAGGAATTCACCTGTTGTCTTCCTCCACCATTCGTCTGCTTCTATCTTCTACCATCTGCTGTCCCTCCATCTGTCTCTCGCTCAATCCTTGTGTCTTGGATTTTCCTTCTGCTGCTTCATATTATTGCTGCTACTGTACATCTCATGAAGCATGGCTGAAGATATCCTTATTATATTAAAAAGATGAGAAGTGCAAATTACTTCTAACAATGAAAATAGCTAGTTGACCAAATTCAACGTGCCACAGTTTCCTGTCAATAGAGCTGCAAAGATTAATCAATTAGTTATCAACTATTCAATTAATTGCCAGCTATTTTGACAATCAATTATTTGGTTTGAATAATAAAAATTCTCTAATCCCAGCTCTTTAAATGTGAATATTTTCTAGTTTCTTTACTCCTCTTCAGCAGTAAACTATATATTTTTTTAGCGTACAAAAAAGACATTGGGGATGTCATCTTGGCTTCACTGATGTACAATTTCTTCATTTTGACATTAAAAAAAATCGAGAAAATAATTGACAAATAAATCAGCAAATAAAAATAATATGTTAGTTGCAGGTTAGTCTATATCCATAACGTTCCACTTCCGGGACTGCTTCAGTGTCATCCGATATTCCATCGGATGACCGTTACCTTCCGCTTTCTTTGTTTTGTGACTCTAAACTTGATGATTTAATTTGATTTAATTTATGAGGACTATGGTTGCCTCGTCCTCAGATCTCTGCAGGGTAAATCCAGACAGCTAGCTAGACTACCTGTCCAATCTGAGAACTATGGTGACCTAGTGCTCAGATCTCTGCAGGGTAAATCCAGACAGCTAGCTAGACTACCTGTCCAACCTGAGAACTATGGTTACCTGGTCCTCAGATCTCTGCAGGGTAAATCCAGACAGCTAGCTAGACTACCTGTCCAACCTGAGAACTATGTTGACCTAGTGCTCAGATCTCTGCAGGGTAAATCCAGACAGCTAGCTAGACTACCTGTCCAACCTGAGAACCGGGTGACCTGGTGCTCAGATCTCTGCAGGGTAAATCCAGACAGCTAGCTAGACTATCTGTCCAATCGGAGTTCTAAAACAACCTTTGAACGTACACATGTTCCACCAAAAAGTTCCTATTTTGCAGCGGCACCATGGCACCGCCGGGCGCTTGGCACCGCCCAAGACAACTGTAATAAGTGTAAAGAAATGCAAATAAACCGGAGCACGTTTTTCTCCCATCCCGGAATACTGTGTGCACTAGCCAGACCCTTCTCCACAGCACTGTGGATGAGGGTTTGGCAAGGCAAAACTAGTTTTTATTCAGGTATGAAGCAATGTTTGCCTTTTCTCAGGAATCAGGATAATATCATGAGCCTTTTATCAAATGCTTGATTGTATCGGCAGAAGAGCAAAAGTGTGACTTCACCAACCACATCCACTGTTTTTTTAGATTTTGAAGGTTGTGCAACGCTGGTGTGCACACTGCCACGAATATGTGATGAAAGGCCTTCACTGGGAGCAGAGACCCTATCTGACCCATGTTGAGCCCCCCTTCTCTTTCCATCTCTCCTTTCAGCTTTCAAATAGGAAGGGGCAGACAGAAGAAGGGTAAAACAAGCAAGGTAGAGGGAGGGTGACCACAAAAGAAGAGGAAAAAAGTGAGTGGATGACAGAGAAGAGAGAGGAACAGATTATAAGAAACGGAGAGTGGAAGTGCTCCGACGTGCAGCTGTAGCCGAGTGTACCCTCATGCAACACACCCCTGAGCACCCCGACCCCTGACATAAATGTGACACCCCAGCTGCCAACTCCTGCTCTCTGTCCGGACCCCCACCCATACCATCGACCCTCACCCCCCAACTCCAGCATTACCATATGTATGGCTCCCCTCGCCCCTGATTATGCTAATCACCTGTCCAGCCCCTGCAGCCACAAAAATGGGTGTATTTAGCAGTCGGCTGGCTCCCAATGCAGCTTCCCCTGGGCCCGAGGTGTACATTCACACACTCCTCAATGGGCAGATTCTTCCACGTTGCTGCCTTCATTCAGGTTCCACTCTCCCCTCCCGACCCCCCCACCTCCACCCCCAAAAAGAACCTTTTGAGTGCCAATGGATTCACAGAGCAGGGGAAAGAGTAGTAGCACAAGAAAACGCTGACAGAAATTCTGTGTTTGTAGCATGTGCATGTGTGTGTGTAGTGGTTGTGATTCAAGTAGAAATACCCAAAACATCGGACAAATTATCTATTATTGGTGTATTCGACCAAGAGCACATTGGTATTTTTTGTATTTTTATATTTTGTGAAAAGGGGCTGCTTCAATCTTGTTGCACAGGTACTGCTCTTGTGTATAATGACAATAAAGGCATTCTATTATATTATATTCTACGCTATTGCCCTTGTAAATCATGTAAAAGTTGTCAAAACTCTCCACATGAAGTTCCCTCTTTTAGTACACTTAAAATAAGTGTCATTAAAACAATAATTGTTAAAACAGCTATTCCATCAACTCCAGCTCTGTTAAGATAAGATTCTCATCCTGTATCTCCTGTCAGTGCCTGCCCAATGCAAGCTAAGTGAGCGATCTCCCCCCGCTGCATTTACTCTCCTGTGATTGGCCCACAGCCCAGCCATAACAGTCCGTGACATGAGCCTGAACAGCCAATCTCAACCAGCCATCTCTCAGTCATTTCCTGGAAAGATGTCCCATGATTCCAAGTATCCCAAAATCACACATTCCAAAGTGTGGAATAGAAGACACAGAAACAGAGTGAGTGTTAATGGAAGAAAAACAAAGATAAACAATATTTCTATTCAAGTCACTTAATTCTTGGATACATCTTTCTATGGTTTCCTTTAAACTCATATCATTTTATGCTCACTAGGACAGGCTATCATTTGAAATTTGAATTTGACAATTGCTCCCTATCTGAAAGAGACATGAAAGCTCTGTTTTGTCTGGCTCTTTTGCTGCTAAATGTTCCACCATTTTCATCAGTTATTCCCAAACTCAGAGCAGTTTACAGAGAGCTTGTTTGCTTTAAATATCCGTCTGCTGCCTAAAAAAATGACACTGATGACAGCAGTGAGAGTTAACCAAAGCAATGAGCTAAAAGACGCTCAAACGCCCGTAGAGCTGGTGTGAACTACAGAGCTGGGTGATTATTCTTTGTGGTTTTATCTCTTCAATAATTCTTTTTACATTACACAGACATTTGATACACTGTAAAAAAATAAATATGGATAAGAGCAGCTTAAAATATAAGTGCTGCTGAAAGATTCAGCAAAATAGCCTAATGATGTGACAAAGCGATAACAAAGCTCATTCGATTATTTTAATCCTCATGTTGTCTTCCTGCTGACCTGGAAATTTTCAATGAAACACCTGTTATGGAGGTTATGGTCATCTTTTTAGACCCTTTTGAGGCTTCCCCCCTAATAATTTTGTCACTTTGTCAACGTGGATTTTCTCCTAAACTTTTTTTTTTTTAGATTTGTCACTTTTTTGACATTTTTGTTACTTTCTTTTGACATTTTTGTGACTTTTTTGACATCTTTACACATTTCTCTCACTTTATTTGACATTTGTTCACACTTTAATCATTTTTTGACATTTTTGTTACTTTTTCCGACATCTTTACTAGTTTCGGTCACTTTATTTGACACTTCAGTCACTTATTTTTGACACTTTTGTTACTTTTTCCTAAAAAAAAAACTTACACAAATTCAATTAAAGTAGTTAACTGATTATTTAATTAACTTGGGAGGAGCATGGTTGAAAACCATCCACCTTAGTTTCTTGGAAAATTTGTGTGAAAGAAACCCAAATTTCTGATATAGAAACTTCAAATTTGACCTGAAGACAACATGAGGGTTAAACTGACACTGAAAGGCAACGTTTTAGGATATGCCTTTTTCTATCCAGTGTGGATGTTCATCAATTTTTTCCTCTACAAATGTGTTATCCTGCATCTGGCATAAATACAGCATTGGATGTTGTTCACACAACTACTGTTTTGTCCTCGCTGTGAGCAGCCCTGGGCAAAAATATCAGATGTAAAACAGAAAACCAGGGAGACAATATCAGAAAAAGTGTAATACCTATCAGGCGTTATGCCACACTTAATAACACAACAGCCGTGTCACAAATTACCAACGTCCTCATGCTTCAGTCAGACTTGCTGGGTGGTAGTAAAGGAGACTATTTCACTCTGATTCATACTGACTCACTCTGGAGCTCCAAACCTCTCAATCATCTCAGAGAGGAAATGTTTTATATCACTTTATCTTTATGCCTCGCATGTGCATGTGTGGTACTTGTGTAATTGCTGTTGCTGCCAGATTCTATGACGGAATGCTGTAGGAATTGCAATGAACTATACTGCAACGTGCGTTACCCATGTGTGCCAGAGGGGCTCAAAAACTCCAACGACACGCAGAAATTTGGAGATGTTTATAGAATGTGCATGAAAAATGATCTGCACTGCAGTCTGAAAAGTATCAATCCACACTTCAACCTCTCTCCTGGTGTACGGTAGGCACTGCAGCCAAAACACAAACACACTACCGCTACTATACTCCTGCTTCACACACACACACACACACACACACACACACACACACACCCTCTGCTGTTTTGTACTTTCTCCACCCCTCTGGCAGTCAGCGCTGTGAGGGAGGGAAGAGAGGAAAGGGGAAGAGGGAGGGAGGGAGGGATAGGAGAGTAGGGGAGGGGAGGGGAGCGAAGGAGGGAGGCCGGACCACCCTGCTCTCATGGCACGGCTGAGTGTTTACATTGCCGTGGCTCACTCTGTAATACATCTGGCATTCTGAGGCCACTCTCTCCAGCCAGGGACGGGGGAGTGGTGGTGGAGGGGGGGCTAGGAGGGGGAAGGAGGCTTGGGTAAAGAGAGAGACCTTTCTGGCAGAGAGGAAAAGAAGAGAGAGAGAGAGAGAGAGAGGGAGAGAAAGAGAGAAGGAGGTAGAGGGGGAGGGTAATTCTCTCCGCAGTCTCCTGTGGTCGGTCATTCGCAGGGCTCTGGTTTTTGAATAAGAGCGCCTGAAAGAATGCAAAATGTAAACAGAGAGGTTGGAGGCATCTCAGGATGTCGTTTGTGAATGGAAGTGCATTTTCCTTGAGAGCATGCACGCATGCACACACGCATGCACGCACGCATGCGCACACACGTGCATGCTTAACAAGCAAATTTAAACGTTATTTAAAATGTACTTTCGCCAGGTACGGGTAACATACGCAAAACTGCTTTCAAATCGTTGGTGAATGAAAGTGCGTTTGCTTTGAGAGCGCACACACACACGCATGCACACACAGACACACACGCTTAATAAGCAGAATTTAAAAGTTATTTAGAATTTACTTTCTCCAGTTGGGGGTTAAATACACAAAACTGCTTTCAAATGAGGGAGAGCTAGCTTGAGAAAACAGCGCTCTAAGTCTGTGTACAGTACCAGAGGCGCAATGTTTCCCCACACTAAATCCCTCACCAGCAAGCCTGCACTTTTCATCAACTCGTAAAGTTTAACACAACAAGCTGGAATGTTATTCCTTCTATAGAGGTTTAATCGTGTTTGTATTGAACTGATAAACACAAACTTAATTGAGTCCAGTTTGGGAAATGTCAAAAGTGTGCATGTGTGCACATTCACATTTGTGTGTAACTGAAAGATAGAGGACTATGTGGTGTGTTCTGTGCAAACCAGCAAAAATTATTGGGTGTGGGCGCATTTGTGTGTTTGATCGCCTGCGGCTGATGAATGAAAGCATTTGGAGATGGAGTGTGAGGGACAGGGTGAAAGAATGAGAGAAAAACAGATGAATAAAGAAGAGAAAATAGCAAAGAGAGGCCCATCGAAATAGCCTGCCATGCCAGTACTGGTCAACCAACTACTCACTCAGAACCAAAACTCCAAAGCCTCTCTGCATATGTGTGTGTGTGTGTGTATGTAAGTTCGCGTGCATCCATGCATGTATCAGTTCTACCATACACATCAAAAGCTGGATAATTTAATCACGCAAACCACAATCCTCTTTAAGGAGACGCCACATTCGGGGCACTCTTCCTCCTCCTCCTCATCTTCGTCCACAAGAAAGGATGTCAAGGCTTCTTCCGCATGCACTTAACATTATACCGCTCCCTTCTCCACTGCCATTACCAGCAAAACAACAAAACAACCACCAACTCTGTCAACTAAGCTCTTAATCACACTAGATCTAAAACAGACATGGGAGGGAGTTGCTTTAAAAAAAAAGAAATTAGCTTAGTCCTATCAGAGTGAGTTCTGAAACCGTGAATCAGGCTGAGGATGCACACAAACAAGGATTGGCACCATTTTGACCTTTTTGATATCAGGAACAAGCAAAACGCAGAGGGACAATACATACTGAACATTTAGTGAGTATTGTGTCATTCCTCAACCTTTATGCTGTCATTAGGGGAGCGATGGTTTGCGTTAATGTGGAAGTTGGATATTTGTTTGAGTTCTTCTTATTATTAAGGAGTAATTCAGAGATCCAATTCACTGCCCTCTGCTGGAGGACAGATGTCAAAAGGTTAAACACAAATTTCAAAAAAATGAAATAATGATACAGGAGAATAATACATAGTCTCTAAACAACATCTGGCTCATGAGATGCATGCACAGGCATACACAGGAAAGTGCACACATGAACATATACAGGACACAAACAATGCCTTGTGACAGCTGCAACTCCCCCCCCCCCCAACACACACACACACACACACTCTGCTGTGAGTCTTCACTCTGCACCCAGGCCACAGGGTGAGTATCAGTTGAGGTTTTAAATAGCGGGGCCTCTACAAGAAGACCTCAGGGTCCCGGGGGTCTTCCCCGTGGCCCCTGCCCTCTACACTTATGTCCCCTAAGAAAGCGCTCTGGGACCTGGGGCGTTCCCTCGGTCTGTAGCCTTACAATCCATGGCCCTATGCTCCAGTCCAGGCCATAAATCTGGGGACTAAAAACTCATTACGACTTGACTACCTCACACATATCTCTGTGTCCATAATGAAAACAGAAGACATCCTCTCAATGCTGCAAGCCCCATCCTCTCTTTTGTCGATGCTAAAGCTACAGGCTAACCACAACTCAGCCCTTTCAGACTCAGATTATAGTACAGCTCCATCTCATCTGCTTAACCCCCAGTTTCAACTTCAACCCTTGCCTGGAGCTTTAGCTTCAAAAACCCCACTTCCAAATGTTCTCCTGCCCGCGCCCTCTCTCACCCATCAGCACATTCACGTAACCACAGCCACACATCCAGCTCCAGCTCCTTTCTCACCACAGAAACAGAGTAAAAGAGTCAGGGGCCGTCCAACAGGAAGGCCAATGTTTACGTGATACTGTTTTAATTAGAGGCAAGCGGTGCTGCTATTTTCTTTACAATTTGGCCTATGTTTGCCTTAACCCAGAATGGCAAGTGACGGCTCCATTTTCCATGTGTGGCCAGGAGGAACTCTAAAGGGGTCTTACTTAGAGATGGGCAATATTTCGATAATATATCAATATCGTGATATGAGACTAGATATTGTTTTAGATTTTGGATATCGTTATATGGCATAGGTGTTGTCTTTTGCTGGTTTTAAAGTCTGCATTACAATAAAGTCATGTCGTTTTTTTTCAATTTACCAGATTGCTTTAACTGTTCTATTATTTGCTTTAACCCACTTAGTCATTACATTCACATTACTGATGATTATTTATCAAAAATCTCAATGTGTAAATATTTTGTGAAAGCGCCAATAGTCAACACTACAGTATTATTGCAATATCGAGGTATTTGGTCAAAAATATCGTGATATTTGATTTGTGTGTGGGGAGAACAAGATAGCAGCTCACAATACCACAACTTCCTGTTTGAGCCAATCATTTCCTGTGAGCGCCACAGTGGACATAAACACAGTATTTACCTGCAATGTGGTCTACCCTAAATGCATGCCACTATCATGTTTATGTGATCCTTAAACTTCATAAAAAAAAGTCTGAGTAAAACTAACTACAGAGTGAAAGTATCATTCCCTAAATGTTTAGCAAAACACTAACCCCCATACATCCTGATTGGTTTTACACAATCAGCTCTTTGTGCAGGCATGCGTCTCACTCACAATTGGTCTCTGTTGCTTTGTCTAATAAACAGAACTTCCTGTGTCTGAGCTTTTATAAACAGTGCTGAGTGAGCACTGTGTGAGAAGAGACAATCACTGCGAAAGCTACGGCACGTGACAGCGTGTAGAATAAACACACTAGCCAGCTCTGGTACGCAGCTAATGGTGTTCTGCTGTAGAACTGGGCAATGGGCAGAAAGCAGGTGACGACAGACACGACACAAGATCACAAACGTAAAAAAAATGTGGCTCCGGTCAATTGTAGAGGACTTGAGAGATCTAATATGAGCTGGGTGTATTGTGTGTGAATGCGTGCGTCCACAGGCCACACAGCTTCCAGGCGGGGTCGTCCATGGGTCGCCTGCGGAGGGCCAGTTCCAAATGAAACATAAACAGCCGCTGTGTCCTCTCTCTCTCTCCTCTTTTTTCCTCTCAGACGATGGGCCAGTCCCCCAGCACGGCCCAGCACAGCGTTCCACCGGCCAGGCAGAACTAATCTATCCCTCAGCTGTGCAGTCTAATCTAAACAAACAGATCTCTCCCCATCAACATCTGGAACCCCTCACATACCGGGACCTAGGAAACCACCACAGCCCAGTCTCTTTCTCAAGTGTGAGTATGAGCCAGTGTGAGACCATGTTGTAGATGGTCTACCAAAGGTCACTAGACGTGGTTCAACTGTCAAAGTTAGCCTTTTCTGACAATACCAAAACTCTTTTGTCAAAATAGGAGACGAGGACCAAAAGAAAAGCCAACATTCTAACCATCCATTATGTGCCAGTGAGTTTGATTTAATGCCAAATGTGTCACAGCTAACAACACAATTACAATCAGGCCGGTGGATAACTTTTTAAAATCCCGGATTCATCTTTTAGTCTACAAACAACAACAATTGCAAATACTAGTCACACATCACCAGGGCCCAAAGTGATATATTTTGTCTGACATTCAAAAAAAGGGTATTTGTTACGATGGGAAACTCAGAGAAAAGAAACACATCTTCACATTTGAGAAGCTACAACAAGGCATCTCAATAAATAACTTCCTAAGGATCCAGCCAGCACACTATATATTCTTAAGTAAGAGAAATTTCAACCCTTGTAGACTCTAAATGTGGCTGTAATAAGGTGTGCAGTTTGCTGCTTCATGAAGCAAAGCAGCTGCATTCAGCTTCAATTCATAACCGTTATCATATATTTCAATGGTGAAAAATATTCAAAGTGCCAAAAAGTATCAAAACATCCATAGAAACTCAAACAACTGCAGTATAATGTACTTCTCTGCTGTCCTGCATGCTTAAACGCTCCAAATCGCCAAAATATGACTAAATGTACTACTTTTTAGAGTTTTCAGAAGGCTAATAGTGTGACATGAATGAGTAAATAAAGAGAAATATGAATCAAAAGAGATGTCCTCAAATTTCTTATTCTGTTGTCAAAAAGAAGTTATCTGATTTGAAAAAGGAAGCACTGACAACTATCACAAGGACGTTTTTCCCAGTAAATGGTTGATTTCTTGACTATTTCAGCACTTAAGGCCAGTCAGTAGCAACATACTAGTAAAGCCTGCGTTATCAAGTCTGTACTAACATTCAGGTTCATATGGTGCCCCTCACCGTAATACACATGAAAATGATCTGACATGTGAATAAGGTGTCAAGACAAAGTGTTCCTCAGGCTACAATCAGGAGTCCTGTACCGAGGAGCCACCCCTCCGCCTAAACGGCTGCCAACTGCGCCTGCGCCATAGATTAGAGGAACACACAGTCTGTCAGACCCCTGCAGCAGCACGCAAGGAGAGACCAGCCAACCCGGGGAGGAGGTGGGGTGAATCAAGTCTGCTTAAATGTTTGAGCTCATGAGCATTTTACTTCTTTTTTATTTGAGGGAGGTTAGCTCAAATCTGATGAAACCAGAAAAAGTACTATTTTGTTTCTTTTCTCATGAGCAGAAAAAAAAAAGCACTTCTCAGTATCTCGGTCTCTCAGCAGCAAAATCTGCTCCTCCATTCATGACTCCTACAGCCCACTCTAGCCCTAAGAGCAGGAATGCTGATCAAAGGAGAGGAAAAAAGCACAGCCCCTTCCTCTCGCCCCCCAAGCACCATCCATACGCACGGTTTTCCCTTAAAAATGTTCAGTCTTCCTAAGTTGTTTCTGAAAAACAACAAGTGAGTGGCTTATCCACTCCACAAACACGAGCTCCTGTCCTCACTCCGCTTTTTCCCTGCAGCCGGAGACAAATCTTTTTGGAAAGTTGAGAGCTGTCCAAAACGGGACCACACACAGTCTCTGAGCATTCAACTGCTGGGGGCAGGCAGACACACACTTACACACACTCACACTCACACACTCTCACAAAATGGCGGCTTTGACAAAAATGTTCTCTACCCCAAAAGCTGCTTATGAACTTAATTACAACCTTACTTCTGAGTGCAGTTACAGTCACCCCTTACACAGCGTGTGAGTGCCTCTAACATAGTTTAGGAAGCTGCAAATATGTAAGGATTTTTTTTCCAAGTTTCACTTGGCCACTTGCCAGGCCCTAAACAATAAACAATCCCCCCGGGTTGTTTAGTAGCACCCACCAACCCTATCTTCCTCCAATCTAAACCACTCCACGCTGTTACAAAAATGCAATATCAAAATGTATAGCTTCAAAACCATTGACATAATGAGCAATCCAAGCATCTTACACAGATTGAATGATAAATCAGAATGTCTTACCTTCTACCCAGAGTTTCTCCACGTCCGTCTCCAAATTAGCTGCCCTTAAGCCCACAGCAAAAGCTCCGAAAATCATGAGGCCCACAACCAAAAACTTTCCGCAGTTCTTTTGTATGTAACAGCCCAGCCTAAATAAAAGTCTCTGGAACTTCGCTCTCAGCCATAGAGGTGCTTTCCTCCCAGTTGCCTTCCCCTACAATGAGACAAGAGGCTTAATGTTACTGTCAATTCAAACACAAGACACTGTACTTACCTGGACAGATGTATATGCAGGGTTCAAGAGAAAGGTTTGACGTTACATAGGCAAAAAAATGACTACCACAGGTGTTCAAGTCAAAAACTATGTACCCCAATTTGACCCAAGGAACCTCATCTGAGAAAACTAGTTGTTATGATTCACTTTAAGACTGAAAATATGAAGGCTCTGAGGGAAATGGGAGCTGTGATCAAAATACTCAAACCCATTCACTTTCTCACTCTAATATCCTGCGCTGGTGGAAATACACACATCCGCATCATCTACAAGCACTCCCCATAGTGAGAGACACAGGTTCTATCATATCAGTAACACATATAAACTGTAACCTTAGCAGGACACATGCAAAAAAAAAGAAGCTATCTCCATCCCCTGCAGGTCCACAACACACACAGCCTGATCCATTTCTGGGATTTCGCTACTACAGCGATGACTTATGGAGATGCTGATACAGACAGGCTGACATTAGGTGTCACAGGTTTGTGTTGTTATATTTCAAAATAGGTTTGCAGCTGGACCTCCAGAGCGGATGGAAGTACATAAACGGAGAAAGCTGTCAAGATACAATTATACAGTAGGTAACCTTTTGATAATAAGAATCCCCTGTGTCTTTATTTTACGCAGAGATGCAAAATAGACCCTACAAGGTCTTCCAAATCCTGCATTGGATGCATAGTACTCCTGTAAAATATCAGACTGACTGTTAATATGCTCCCAACCAACAGAATGCAATCTATTTTGGGATTAGTGCAATTTGTCATTGAAGTAGTGTATTGTAACACTCACGCCCACACATCAAAATTTGATATTAAATACATGTGAACATGTGCATGTGGTGAAACCCACAAATACCACCACACACAGCTCCACTCCCCGTCCTGCAGCCCGTGTGTTCCGGTCTGCACGGTGAGTGGAGGAGCCATCACAGGGGGGGGACTCACAATATTTGTGAACGGAAGAGGGCAGCCACATGGATTTTTTTTCACTCTCTCTCTCTCTCTCTCTCTCTCTATACGCAAGTCTCACAAGTTTAGATGCAGACTACTGTCATTCAAACCTTGAAAGTAGCCACCATAACCTTTTTACGCAGCTCATTTGCAGAGAAACGCCAAACTGGCTGATATGAAGCAAGTCAATGGAAGTGTTGACTGTGAGTGGAAGCTGCGTGTTTTTGCCTTCTCTGAGACCGTTATAGGTTGGGATGTTGTATTTGGAACAGTCGAGTGGTTGCATTTGCAAATTCCACTTGTTCCACATCCTAACCAGTTGCATAAGAAGAGTTAAACCACTCCAACCGTGCCTTACCCCTGTGCCCCCTTCCCCGTCCCGTTACCTAGCAGCGACTAGATATAGTTTGGCCACTTTTTTCGGAGAATACAACCCAACTAGGACCATAAAGAGCTCTCCTGGTTAAGATAAGAAATAAGCACCTCGGTTATTTGCTCCAAAGCAAAGCCCGCATCGCAGTAACTCGGCCGCTGCAAATACTCCAAATCCAGCGGTGTGTTGCGGGTATAGTCCCCCCTGTTCCTCCGCGTTATCCTCGGCCGATCGGGGTCTCTGTTTTCCTGCTCGGAGGGCGCATTAGCAGCCGAGGCCATGTTGCCTGGACTGCGAGACCGTTTCCCACTTTATACTATTTCCCCGAAAGCGTGTAGCGATATCCCAAGGCAACAGAGTTTCACTCTCGGAGATCTCACACCCGTGAAGTAGGACTTCATACTCCTGTTGGAGACGGCGAGTCAAAGTCTGCGCCTTCCATCCCAACATTTCGCGATCCGGAGGTCTCCACCGCTCTCACCGCATTCACCGTGTCTCTTAAAAAAAGTATGTTTCTCTCAAAATGCGAGGTCCGCAAAGTGGTTCCCATACACAAGCATTCTGATGAGATCTATGTGGTCTTCCCATGGGCCGCGCGTCACGGCCAGCTCTGAGATTCAATAGAAGAGAGGAAAAAGACCTCTCTCCATTTGGAGGCAGAGGAGGAGGAGGGGTGGAAAGAAAAAAAGAAAAAAAGCTCGAGATCCCGCCTCTGGGGCTGTCAGATTGCAGGACTTTCTCGCATCTGATTGGTTCCAGAAGGGCAAAAATTACTCAGCAAACACGACTATTATTAGCTGCTTAGCAACAGCTCACTAAAGTAGAGAGACCACCCAGGCAGGGAGACCTCTTGTGTGTGCATCTCCAACTTCAGGGGAGGCTCGCTGTGAGCCAAACCCGCTTGGTGCGTCTGGTGTTTTGGGTCTCCACACAGCGCCCTGTCGCTAAAAAGGAAGCACATCCAAGAGAGGAGCCGGAGTCTGAGGCAAACTACAGGGTCTTAGCGATGGAAAGGGGGGCCGAGGAATGTCAGAACTGCAGATAATAACTTACTTTTTTCCCCCCCACCACCATGATGTATATAGGTGGTAGTTCAGCCTCAAATTACAGCGGCAAGAAGGGGAGGTCCTTCACTATGTTGTCGCTATAATGTCAGCCCCACTGGAACATGTAAGCCTTTGAGTCATGCTATTCATGTTTTTGCAAATTAAAGAAATTGCTTAAGACTTTAATATTTCTACATCTCGATATATAGACACAATTTAACAACATAGGCTACACTATAAGATAAAAAAAAATCATCTTTAGAGACAATTATTGAACACAAATAACTGGTGTTTTAAATACCTGGTGCACAGTGTATTCAATATTTGTGTTTTACGCACTTTTTCTTATGGAAATGCTTATTTATGCTCTTTGTCAATTGTAGTTATGTAGTAGGCTAGATAAAGCTTGTTGTTATCCACTGTTACAATATCAGATTAGTGCGTTTATGTAGTCTAGTTAAGAACAAAACAAAAAAACTCATAATTTCCATGGACCAGCTGCAGAGAATAATGCCCAAGATGTCATTTCTTTGCCAATAACATGCAATGTTAAACGACCTGACATCTGATGTGAAGCCACACGGGCCAAATGGTTGCTTTGTGGAGTTCATTAACATCTTTACCATAATAGTCTATATTGGACTGATAATGTCTCCATATGCACATATATCAGATTAATTCATGAATTGGTCAAAACTCAATTCAAAAGTGGCCTATACCACATTACGCGTAATATTTGGTAACTTGTAGAAAGAATAAGCGCATGACCAATAATGTAAAGACCGTCGGATTAAAGAAATAGACAACATATTAATAAAATATTAAAAAACAAACAAACATCTGTTTCCCTAAATGTCACCTCAAAAAAACAACCATGACGTAGAACCAATGGGAGGAAATTGGCTAAAAAGAGCACTAAGAAATATTCAGCCACTTTTCTTAAAAAATAACGCAAATATCACTTAATTTACTCTGCTGTCTTGATGAATATGAAGAAGAAAACCGGATTAACAGAACAAATATAGCCTTATAGCAACCTTCACGGACCATAGTATATCAGCAACACACACCTCACACCTGAGCCCCCCGAGCTCGTCTCCACCAGCCACGCACTTACCATGTTCAGTGCGGGGGGGGAGCTTTCAGAAGAAATCCTTGATGAATGCCCCCCCGTGGAGTCCGAAGTTATGAAGATGATAGAAATAGGTGCTTTATCATTTTGAGGAGAGGAAAACAAGGCGCATCGTAATCCGTCTTGGTCGCAGGCATCCTGCTCTGCGTGGGAAAAAGGTTCACTCACAATTACATGGCAGTTCCTTTTTGGCCACGTGGGTGTTCCCGTTCGCTCCATAGGCAGGACCCGGACTGTCACGTCATTAGATCAAAATTGTAAACAGTACCAACCCATGCGCAGCAGCATCCTGTGTCTCGGTCACTCAATAACACACACACACACACACACACACACACACACACACACACACACACACACACACACACACACACACACACATACAGAAATATCTGTGTTTCTCTCTGTGCCACAGATATAAATGCTGACCAAAAATACTTCACACACCTGTACATGCACAGGTGTACACACAAACAGGCCTACAAATACAGTTGTACACAAATGAGTGTATGCAAACATTTAGACACATGCCTGAAATTATTAACACACTTGCATACTTTTGAAGGCATGCACACATGGCTCAGATACACATGTGTGTTAACACTGGAAGTATGTGCACACAGAAGTACATTACGAATACGTTGAAGCTTGCAGGCATAGACACACACATGCACACTCAATTGCATATCCAATTCAAATATTTATTATCAATGAAATAAAAAATGTTATGTCCTCTGCAGTCCTTTTTTGGATTGTCTCCACCCTGTTTTAAAAGCTTAGATGATAAAAACATCCAAACAAGCGTGTCCATTCAGTCCCATCCACATTTAGATTTTTCTTTGGAATCAGTAGGTGGGGTGCATCAATAATCATTTCACTGGCATCAGATATCCCTGGCGTGGTGTCTGAGTGGGAAAAAGTATCCAAAGGGGGACCAAGTTAGGCTGCGATGCCCCCTAATGCCCCTGAATAGAACCAGGCATGTCTCAGTGGTACATTCCATTACAGCAAGCGCAAGTCACAACTGCTGCACCATATCTGTGCTAGACATGTTCAAGTTGTTGTCATGACAGTAACACTGCAGGACTCCAATCAAAGTGCGGTAGGTCATGGTGGATAATGGTCCTCCCCTTCCAATACTGTAGTGTAGAGGCTGTAAAGATATGCCAGTAAAATGCTCTGGGAGATTATATTGCGAGCATCTGTGTGAACTAATGAAATACATATGCACATAAGATGTCAAAATACCCTTGACCAAACATGAGCATATTTCCTTTTTTTGATACCCCATCATGTGCTAACATGGATCAGATGGAGTAATTGTTCAATTTTGGAATTATAGAGAAATGTCATCTAAATTAGCTTCTTTTATTTTTGTAAGTGCGGATAGTGGTTTGGATTTCAAAAGTTTCAAGTGTAAATTATTGTCCTTTAAATAAAACAGTAATATATAAAGATTCAGTAGCTGCAGTTGCACATTTGTCTTAGCTTTTTGGGACAGTACATAACATACAATAGTCATGCAATTATTTTTTTTAAATAATACAAAAATATTGTACCTGAGCAACTAGTCAGTCATTTCAACGGCTGTGTTATATCTTTTAAACCGACTGTATACATATGCCATGGTGCCCTGTAGAACTGAAAGCATTAGTTTCAGGATTAGAATCATTTTTTAAGAAATAATGCAAAAAATTCTCCAGTTCCAGCCTCTCCGTGGTGAGTAGAATTAACTGTTTTTCTTTGTCTGACATAATACAAAACGTTTTACAATGCATATAGCTATCAACTCATTTAGTCAGTCCATACTGACAGCTGTTGATTGCTATGCCAATGGGTGTAGCTTTATTCATAACCTCCAGAAGATAAACCATTGGATTTAATGACCCTAGGATCTTTGCTCTAGCGCCACCTTCAGGGATATCCCGACATTTAAAACTCAACTATTCTTAAAGCTCTAGACATCGCAGCATCTTCAGTATATTGTTTGATCCTTTGACCCGAGTGATACACTTAAAGGCCTCTAGCGAAGAAGGAAGAAAATCTTAATTTGATGATTTTCACTGTTGGGTGTGGTTACAGGTGCAAAACCACATAGTGACTTAGGGAAAACGGCCTCAAAACTTTCAACCAGCCTAGTGTTGAGTTACTCTTTAAAAGCTAAAACATAGTTACACTCTCTGCTTTTCTTTGATCGTTCATCATGATCAAATCATGGCATCTTCGATGGGGAAAATAGATGAAGTGTTTATTTAGAAGCTGGAGGAATTGGGAAATCAATTCTGCAACAACTTAATAAACCAATCACCACCTTTGACCCCTAGGCATGGCCCCTTAGACCCTTGAAGGCTGGTATAGAGGCTATGGGAAAAAGCTTATTCAGTGCACATTTAGTGCATATTTCCATTTGCCGAGGTTTGTCAACACACTAACATCCTTAAGTAAAAACCTCAAAGTCTCTTTCTAGGCTAGTTCATTGTCAGGATGTATGAAGAATTCTAATCCATTTTTACTATTAGAAATTATCAGCCTTTAACTTCCGTTTCTCATTTGGATAATATACTCTAACAACTACATACCAATTCATTTATTATTCAATTGATGTTTAATTATTCTCTATTGCAACAGTGAACTGCAACAGTATCATAGTTAAAAAATAACTCTTTTTGGCATGAAGCACTGTCAAAAATCTTAAATGCTTAAATAAATGGAAGATGCAGAGTGATCCGAGAGCCACTTGCATTTAAAGCCATTTTTAGAGAATAGCGTGGAAAAAAAGGGGGGAAAAGACAGCAGAAAAAAGGGGGTGAGATAATGCAAACAAAGCATCACTCTTTATTGAAAACAAAGATGATTTATTAAGTAAGAATGTCCCCCCCTCTCTCTCTCTAACCATCCTTCATCCCTTAGGTTCTTGGTGCTTAAAGGATCATGACATTTGTCCCATTCATTGAGAGGTAGGCTATAGACTGCTTAGCACACATGGCTTTAGCTGCACAGCACTGATATTAAGAAATACGCTTTGTTTTCCAATGCGTGTGACTACACTGTTCCCTAGTGTGTGTGTACTTGGTTAGATAAGTGTTTGAGCATGTGTATCTTGTGCAGATAGAGACTGTGTTTGTAGCTGCACCATACCAAGAAAAATCTTGATTTATCACATCTTATTTTGTCAGTTTTGACTTGCATTTCTAATAACAACATTGTACTGACCTGGTGGTTATCTGGAACCATGGCAACATTCCTTAAAAAATGTCAGATTGGGCAAGAAACACAAACATCCAGACAATCATGGAGGATATATACAAAAATTAAGGTTCAGCCAAACCTATTTAAAAGCGACAAAGGAGAAAAGGTAAAATTATTACCTAAATTTGGTAAAAATGGTTCTGTGCTTGATGTACCTCAGCAAAAGTCTTTTTACACTGACTTTATTTATTTAGATTTTTCCTTAACTACTTTCACCTCAGCCAGCTGACTGAGAACTTTCATATTTTCACATTTTAACAAATCCAATTTTTCCTCAACCTCAGTGAGACAATCAATGCTTTAAAGCAACTGAAAAAAACAACAACCTGCAAAACCTCACAACATTGTCATCACAACTTGTGAGCTCATCAGTCTTATTCTTTGAGTCTTCTAGTCAGTCAGTTTATAGGTTATTATGTCTATATTTTATAGTCATAGTTAATATTTTATCATGATCGACTGGACTTGTCCACTATCATCATTACACATAGTCTACAATAGTATATCACCTTATCATGGTCATTTTATTTCTGAGTGATTTTTACTTTTTAATTTAATTTTAGTTATGTGTGACATACTGTATGTGTGTATGTGTGTTTGTTGTAATATCGTTGTCTTGCTACTGCATGCCTAAAATTTCCTTCGGGATGAATAAAGTATCTATCTATCTATCTATCTATCTATCTATCTATCTATCTATCTATCTATCTATCTATCTATCTATCTATCTATCTATCTATCTATCTATCTATCTATCTATCATCAGAAGTTCTGCTTCTCACTACATCCATCCAGATCTTCATCTAGGCTACTCTTTATTTCACTTATAGTGTGAGTTCCATTTTAAAATGAATAAGTCCTGATGAGGACTTCTCACATACCTAATTGAGCTTAAATTTTTCCTGTTGGGCACATGTCAAATACATTAATTTATTACTCTTTACGCCCTTCTTTAATTGAGTCTGCCTCGACATAAATGTAGTTGTGCTCTAATTTACTGTTTTCTGTGGCTTTTGGCTTGTTTACCACGTGTCTGATTATCTGACCACTCGTGTTTCTTGTCCTGATGGACTAGTGTTGGCGTGTTCCCAGATGTCTGCAATTACTTTGATGAATGCATTGTTATCATAAGTATACAAAATAATTGCAAAAACTATGAAATAATGAAAAATAGAATAATAATCTATTAAACTGAAATAATCTTTCAATGTGTGTTTCTATCTGCACTGACGGACATTTATATTCACCAGAAAATCTCCTTGTCAATGCACCTACACAAAATTTGTCTTTGGAAGCCTCATATAGGTACAATTTCCAATATTTCTGCAAAGTCATAAAACCATCTCCTCCTCCTCCATCTTGACCCAGCTGCTGGCTCCCCCTGGTTCATCATGGCTGCCTGTGAAGCAATAGGGGCTGAGTGCACGTGGAGAGCCTGCAGGAATGTTTATGTTCCAGCTCAAAGTTGTCTTCAATCATACACAGAGCTGTTTGACAGCTCGCAGCACCGCCTGGCCTCTGTTTACTTCTCCCAATTTCTGACTGGCTGTGTATGCACAATCAGAGCAGCTCAATGAGGATCTGATTTTGCAGTTGCGCCATTCTCCATCTAAGCAGCAACACAGAGAAGTGGCCCAAAGGTATCATAATGTGATAGAGAAAATGCTTATGTTTGACTGGCTTAATCAGAATAGGTAAACTATCCAGTGAAATACTGCAAAAGAAATACATGTTTGCAATAACTAAAGTTGGTTTTGTGTTTCTTGGAGTCCTCAAGATAGTGAAGGTTATTTACTTGAATACATGACTCCATGCAATCATATGACAAAGGGATTTAGTGAAAGTAAGCGGGCACATTGTTCCAACATTTGTTTGATTTGTCAGGTCCTCAGATAGTATGTGTGTGTGTGTGTGTGTGTGTGTGTTTTATATTATATATTGTAACATATGTTGCTACCCACTCCTTATTGTCATGTTTCACAAAAAAGTAAGTTGGCAGGGTATTAGAAAATGGAGAAATTAGAAAAAAGGTGTGCCTGATAGAAAGTGAGCAAATCTCAGATGAATAGTGATTTTGATTTGAAGGCATTTAAGCAATTTTAAGTCCTATTAGTCTCATTTGGACTCAGCGAAGCAGTCCACTTTGCCTTTTTGGCCGACATTTAGAGATTTAGGGTAGACAATGCTGGAGCGGGCTGATATTTAGACAAGGCAGTGGTCTGTTCTGGAGAACTGGCCTGAGAAGCTGTAATTTTTGGAAGTGAGTTTAGCCTCCAATGTTAACAGGAAACGTGTGCTGCTCTGAATGTATACACACGGCCTTAACAAATAAGCAGTATAATGCAACATCAACGCTGTGGCTTCAAAGAAAGAAGGGGCTTTGAAGAAAGACGCAAAGTGAGACAACCTGAAAGATTCAGAGAGCAGTCAAGCAGAGGAGGCTGGTTTCTGAAATTCATTTTTCATAAATTGTGTAAAAGAAAAAAAAAGTTTCGACTCAAACACACACTCCTAAACAAATACATTTGTTATAAATGCTAGCATCTGCAGTCTTGCACATTTTGACTGCACACATTCACCTTGGTAGAAGGCTTGCGTACTTCCACTTGAGCTGAGTTGGGTCTCTGTGGGAGGCCCAATGGAAAAAGTGCCACATTTAAAGGTAAGAACCTCATAAGGTGTCCAGACCTCTGTTTACTCACCCGGACCTCCTGTTTAGTTGAGAACAGCGGGAGCTGTTACCTTCCTCAATGGAATCCAGGCTCATAAACAAGCGGCATCAACCTTCATTAAGAGAAATTATTCCAACAGCACAGAGCATGAATGCATTTGTTTGTGTTCCTTAATGAATCTACAAAATAACACGTACACGTTATATTAATGTTCCATATTAAAATATCATTTATCACAACTTTTTTTTAGGTATTCGAACGAAACCACAGTCCATGGTGTGTTGGTGACTGCTTCTTTTCATGGGCAAATGTTTTGGAATACGACCTGTATTAATGAGGATATAATGGTGTAAAGCAATGTTTGGAATACCACAGCTAGTCTGAGGTGTGCCTAATGAACCTGTAAATACAGGATTCTGTCTGTTTAAAAATTTGAAATTCCACCCGTGTGGTAATTGGAATCACTCAACAAAGAGGACGCATCATTATATTGTTGTGATATTATATAAAAGCTTGATATCTAAGAAGCAAAAACAACACAGAACAAGAGATAAACATCAAAGATGCTTTGCTACAAGCAGGAATTTCAAGAGCTACTTGGATATGGTGTCTTTGCATAGACAGTTAAATAAGTGGACCAACAGATCCAGTTGTTCTGGAGCGATATCAGTGAAGGAAAATAGAAGCACTTTTCCGGTGATGGTTAGGCGTTACTGCGCAGCCTCCAACTGAGCTTGACGACATAGTTGTGACGTGGGCGACCTGTCTGAAAGTTGTAAGTCTTCTGGTAGCTGTGCCAAGAAAAATCTCAATCATTCCCAATCAGTGGAGACGGAGAGCGTAAGTATATGTTAGGAGATAACATAGACACAGGCTAATTACTGCTATAACTAACTAAACTAATTAAACCTAAACAGCTAATGCGTAAGTCCAAACTGTCTGCGAGCTTCTCCTGACAAAACGGTAATTTGTCAACTGTGCGACGGTGAGCCGCGTGGTTATGACGCAAATGTTAGCCTATTTTTACAAAAACTTCTACCACGGAGACATAACGTGAGCTAGGAGGTAATGGAGCCTTTTAAACATTGTCATGTTTCTTTAGAAATAAACAACAGACAAATGGAGTCTTCAAACGCTTCAGTTGTAAAGTCGTTCACTATCAAAGTGGTGCCAAAATGAATGGCAGTCAATGGGATGCTAACTGCAGGTGATGGCTTAGAGAGGAGAGGCTTACCCCCTTGGGGGAGAAGGTTGGCAAAGCATCCACATTGTTGAGGACCCTTCGGCGTGGTCAGCAGGGGTCTCTGGTTTATTAGCGTTTTGCCCCTTAACCTGTACACTTCCCCTGAGTGGGGCAGCAAAGAGCATTTAGCCGTCACCTGCAGAGGGGTTCCACTGTGGGCTCTCTTCGGCCACAACCATCTTGAGCTAGTCTCGACTGCCAGAGCTATCTCCCTGGTGGCTTCAGATGTTTTGGATCCATCCTTCTGTAGGAAATAGCGCAAACATGTTGCGGGGAAACCACAACAGCCAACTTTGATAGGAAACATGGTTGCGTGCCGTCCTTTAATAAGAGCCTCCTTGATTGAGTCCTGGTACTTAACTTCTTGAGTTGGTGCGAGATAACTAGCCTGTCCTCCCATGGCACCGTAAGTTCAGCTACTAAGATGGTCTTGGGACTCCTGGAAATTAGGACCAGGTCTGGATGGAGTGAGCTTGTAGCGATGTTTTACGGGAAGACAAGCCTAATTCCCAGGTCCACGTGCACATCCCAGTCAAAATCACGCAGTAGAATGGATGGCGTGTGCTTTGCAGTTGCCTTTATCGTAGGGGTATGGTTGCCTTCATGCTGGATGTTGATGAATTTTGGTGATAGTGGTGCCAGGTTGTTGTTGGCTTTGACCCTCTGCAGATCCACCCATTTGGAGACTTCTGTCAGGACCTTATCGTGTCTCCACCATTTGTCACTGTATTTACCAATGCTTTTGTTTTACCATACAAAAGTAGAATTATTGTCATTAAATTAGATACAACGCATAGCTAAAGTGGGAAAACAACAAGATTATATTTCCTTAAGTAACTTAGAAACAATGCAATTCACAGTGGACTAAATTAGACAGCATGTAGTGTAGTTCCACTGACATAAACACTGTCATTACAGAGACTGGGATGTTCTTGAAACTTTGAATTATGATGCTATTTGCATCAGTTGTGTTGGAATTTGGGCATCCTGACAGAATGACAATATTTCAGCTGAAAATTAAACTTGTTCAGCCACAGTGGACCATTTCAACTATATGTCAGCCTTGAAATGTTGGAACTCGGACCAGTTTTTATAAATTGTTGCTACCTCGTTAAAATATGTAGATGCAGCAGGGGAATGTTAATTTTCCCAGTGAGTCATAGCTCTTTTCAAAGTCATGGTAGAGGCTCGTTTTTACAAATCCCTGGTCCCCTATTGGAGGGGAGAAGAAAAGGGAATTAATAAGTAAAAGAGAAACAGATAGAGAGAAAGAGTTTGGAAAAGGTTTAATTCATGTCAGTATCCAAACCACTGTGTCTGCATTAACTCTCCTCTGGCTCATCAATGCACCATCACAGTCATAATCTGGTTGTTTTCCCCACAGTGCCATGATGTCATAGCTTAAGTGGCCAATTAGCCCATACACAGTTCAATCCGCTGCATCTCCAGAGACAGCAAGAGCAGGATGAGGAAGGGAATTTATGGCTTTGCAGAACATCTGTAAATGGAGGATTGTGAAACCTGCCTACCTTATCCGTTTCATCTTACTATCACACCTGCATTCATGTGTGTGCCTTTTTGATTCATGTCATGGCTGTCTGATCTGCTTGGGATAAATGTTTGGTGGGCTTACTTTGACATCTGACTTGAGGAAAATAGCTGTCATAATGACCCAAGCCTGTATCTTTCAGCTAAATTTCCTAGTTACCGCCCGCCTTCTCGCCTGAATTAATGCCGGTTGGTCAAGATGTGGACCCTCTCTCTTCTAACTCTCTCACAGTCCAGCCCAAATTGTTAGTGGTGAATATTCAACTGTAATCACTTCTGAAAAAAGCTATACGTGAGGCCACAAATGGATACGCAACCTGGTTTTTGTGTTCTTCAGTTTCTAAGCCAGGGGCGCATGTGTAAATAGGAGATCAGATGAGATTAAAGGTTTGAAGTGTTGAAAGAAAATAAAGTCAGTATATGGAGAAATAGAGAGAGTGACTTGACATTTCCAAATGGATTGGTTGAATGTAAACACAGCTGGATGTAATAGAAAAGCATGTTTTGGGTGGATTTAAATTTCTTTCCATAGACTGCCAAGGACTGTTGTGTATACACAGATTGTGAATGCAGCAGCTTATCTGAATCCATCCTAGGTTTTTCGCAGAGAAGGTGCTAGTTCAGAATTTTTTGGCAATGCTGAAAAATTCATCTGCTTAATTCAAAAGCAGCATTGTTTGGGATTACTGTAGTAATTTCAGGTGTGAGGCAACCAACTTTTGATAGGCAGGAAAAATAAGGAGAGGAGACTGAATAATTAGTGGCGGGAGGAAAGGTTGGATTTCAAAGAAAGAAGTAGTATGTGAAGTATTGAATATCAAGTGATGCAGTTTAAATCTGTTTCAGAGTTGATATAACACAGGCATGGTTAGGCTAGTGTTTGCAGGTTTGGGTCATCAGATAAACACACATCCATTCGTTCACATCGCATCCTTTCCTCTCATCACCATGCCTGTGTGTAGCACAGAAATGTCAAACAATCTGTAACAAAGTTCACATGTGTTTGCAAACAGATGGACTGTGGAGCTGTGTGTGTTTTAAACAGGATTTTTAGAGACCCAAAGCCAGTAATATTTTATTTTTCAAATTTTTTATATTTATTAGTCAAACCCAAACCTAGTCACATGGTTTCCCTTTGGCATCTAGACATAAAACACAATTGTCAACAATGATGAGATAAACTCATCTGTAATTGTGTCATTTTAGAAAAATATAAAAGTTTACTGATATGCTAGTTTACCAAAACAAGTGAAAGATGGAGATGTGTTGTTAATTACAACCCATATTTATGTTTTAGTGGCAATGCTTTCTGTGGCCATAGTGATTATGATAGGTAGTTTTGAGTCCAGAAAAAAAAAAAAATTCTCTGGGGTACCACAAGGGTCGATCCTTGGACCATTACTTTCATAGACAAAAGATCTATTCACACCTGGAATAAATCTTTAAAATACCTTGAGCTATTCAGAAAACGTGGCATTAGTTTTTAAACTGATCTCAATTTTGAAAAGCACCAATATCACCAAAACAGCATTTTTTCAGTTAACAAAAAATCAAAATTTAGAGCATTCCTTTCTCAAACTGACTCTGAGAAATGGGTGCATGCATTCATCTCAAGCAGGTCAGACTACTGTAATGCTTTATTTGCAGGATAATCCGAAAGACACCTCCAAGTCACACAAAAAGCAGAGTCCTCACAAGTATACGTAAATGTGAACACATTAATCAAATCACTTCATTGGCTCCCGGTTCAATACAAAATCCTCCTAGGTATATCTCTGACTTGCTCATTGATCACAACCCCATCAGGCATCTCAGATCATCAGGCAGAGTCTTCTAGCTGTACCCTGAATTAGATCCAAGTCTGGTGAGGGGGCCTTCAGTTACTGTGCATGTATATATGATTTACCAGCAAGATACTTGGTTAAGTATAATCAAATGAAACATTACCCAAATTTACAAATTTGCTAGCAGTCAGACAGAAAGTTACCCAAATGTACAAAGACACACGTTAAAGAGAGGGCACATCTGCTCTGAAGACGGGGTCTTTCAGTGACTATCGTGATATCTGAATGAAGGAAGTGGCCTCACTCTGTCGTTGTTTTGAGTGGTCATTCCAAAAGAGGTCATGCATCACTTTAAAGGAAATCCCAGAAGGCAAACACACACACACACACACACACACACACACACACACACACACACACACACACACACACACACACACACACAACACATTTACCTCCAGAGACAGATGATCAAAAGTGTACTTACAATATGTCTCCACCTGCCCAAGTGGACACACTCACACACACACACATTCAGACATTCTAACATTCATGACATACCACGGAATTGCTTCCACAAACACGAGTCACTCAAAATGTCCACCACTGTCAACTGATCTGAGACTGCCCTCACCATTTATATCAAGCACACACACTCTGACTCCCCTATTGCTCCACTGACCTTTGACCTCAGGCAAAGGAGGTTGTTGTCTAATGGCGTGGGTTCATTTTCTGTGTGTGTGAGGTCACATCCTGCCAGAGCGACAAAAGGGGCGAAAGGGGCAACATGAGTTGACCTTTGTTTATATGAGACGTGATCCAGCAGGGCATAACCATATTTTGCAAGAAATATGTGTGACATGTGTTTTATTGTATTCCTCTCAAGCTAGTCATGTCTTTCAGCCTCCATCCCAGACCCCTACTCATACAACTTTCAGGATATCCCTTTATTCACGTCAAAACAGTAGATATCTACATGGATATTCTCATAAATTTCAGTGATCAAGTTGTCTCTTTCTGTTTTCTTTGGAGAAGATGACATTATAGAAAATAGTGTAATCTTTTAACCCTTGTGTTGTCCTCCCGAGTCAAAAACTGACAAAGATTTTACATTTTCGTCCCTTTTTTTCAAAAGTTTTTACTAACTCCACCTTACTACCACTAGTTTTACAGTACTTTTTGGAATTCATGGTCAATAACCCTCATTTATATGTAATAATACCTAACATTTGAGTTAAAAAAGCAATTATTTTGACTAATAGTTAAGAGTTTTGTTAGGAATTAAAGAATTGGATTTGCAAAGAGCGTTGTATGAATCCAATATTTTTTGGGGTGGTAATTTGGTTAAAAATAAACCAATTTTTCAGTTATAGACATTTTTTAAAGGGGTCAAATTTGACCAGAAGACAACAGGAGGGTTAACTGTCACTCAGACATTTTCTCCAGAGTTAAGAAGCAACATGAGTATACTCACACTCACACAAGCATCACAACTGCTGCACTGATGCCATAAACCGTGGCCCTGGGTGACATTTTCTAACAAACAGTGCCCTTCACATGACAGAACCAAAACGTTCTTTGTTTGCAGTTAATGTCAGAATAAGTCTGTGAACTTAGATCCGAGGGAGAGGAGAGAAAAAAAAAGACCAGAAAATGAGGAATCTGCTCTAAGCTGAGTTTGTAAACAAGACAAACATAATCAAGATCTCAAGAGCCACATCTGGCTCTGGTCTAGTCGAGCCTAGACTCTGATTGAGGGGCCCGGCAGGCTCCATTGTTACCTCAAAGTTGTTTTGTAGAATGTCACTGGAGAAAAACAAAATCGATGACATGTAAAACATTGTCATTGAATGAAACAAATGCTTAATACAATTTAATTAAAGGGGAATGGGACAATGGGAGTCAGTCGTATCAGTGATGATGATATGATTTGTCCAGGAGTGAAAGCACATGTATAAAGTGTCACGCATCTGAGGAGAAAAACGCATGCTCTGTAGTGACATGTTTGTACCTTCACGAAAGCAGTAACATTTAAGGTTTTAGCGTCTTCTATTAGTTTTAGAGGTATGGTTGCACAACAATCTGCCCCAATGCCTTTTAAAGAGGATTGAAACAGAACCAAACTTCCATCTGAAGATCTCATAATTAAAACCCAGTGAATGTCAAAAAGGGTTTCTGGCTTGTATTTAGCAGACAGCGTGAAGTTACAGCATGTATACAGAGCGTAGTTATTGCTCCCCAGAACTGTGTGTAAAAACTATTGTGCTGCGAGGAGAGAGCCCTAAACGTGCCCCAGGGGAACCCTCCTTTTCTTTCTCTTTTATAGGAAAGGCCTTAATTCATGGAGACAAACCGAGCCGTGATTATATTTAACAGAGTATCATAAACATTCCTGCACGCTGGATGTAAATGGTGAATGCGTCTGGTTAGATGGACGGGTGGGTAAACACCGGGATGTGACCATGCACACAAACACACACACACACACACACACTGTACACAGATCTGCCATGCAGGCACACCTGTGATGTATGAATCATAGGCATAGGTGGGAATGCACCTTGGGCTACAACCCAGCCTTGTAAAACACACTCTCCCTCTCTTATGTTATGATCACAACATCATCTAATGCCTTTCTTTTTATTAATATTAGTCATTTGTATATACTTGAATCTGATCCTTTCTGACACAATTTAAAAAAACAGAAGAATACTCAGTGCTATTGTCCTGGATTATTACACATAACCTGCTGTTAGCACTGAACCGTCACCTTAATGCGAGATGATCTTGGTAATGTTTAAGAGCTGGTGAACAACAACACCCATGCAGATAAGTCAGTGACTCGTCACTGGCCTGTACGTTTCCATGGGTTACTGCAATAAAGGTGAGGTTTTAGACCACATGCCTCTGTGTGTATGACTGTAGTTGTGCTTTAAACAAGTGTATGCAAGTGTGTGTATATATGTGTCACAGAATAAGCATCAATGAAACCTTTCAATCAATTGGAAACAAAACCTCATCGTCAGGTCTGTAAGCTTGCAGGAATCTGAGGAACACAGGGTTAAAGGTGTGGTTTTGGATTGAAAAATAACTAGATCATGTGTGGTATAGAAAGTAGGATTGTCTGAAAGTGAGGGGAAACGGAAGGGTTTTAGCCCGGACCAGCTATGCTTGGGTCTGGTGTGTGTTCATCTGTGTTTGTAGATATGTGTGTAACCAAGGCAAAGTATCTAATGAAGCTGATTATTTCTAGCTGTCAGAGAGGACATCCTGCTTGCACTGAAGGCCATGTGGGGCTGCACTGATGACCTCAACACATGCTGTAATGCTGAGAAAATATCCTGTTTTGACAAACACTCCATGCATACATCAATGTTTGGCATTGCGGATGCCCTCGACCTAACGGATTCTGCACATATGTCAGATTAATGTGTTTCAATCCACCCGTTGTTAAAAGAGGTTTAGGTGTGCATTATGGTCTTTGTATTTGGTTTAATGCTCAAGCCTGTTTTATGTGTTGCATATGCATTGCTCTGATCATGAAGATGAACCATGAGAAACATGCATATTTATTCAAGGGCCACAAAAACTGTCCAAAACAAAAGGTGAAACCTTAGATGTGACAATGAACTCTGTAAAAGCCCTTAACCAGATGCTGATTAACCAGCTCTGATGCTTTCCATCCCAAATTCTGCGAACCATTTTGGCACATTATTTCCACCTTTTTTTACAGACTGACATCAGAATTAAAAAAAGAAATCCCAAATCACTTCAACATGGACATTATGTCAGTTCTACTGAACCCCAAAGAGACTTAACACAATTGTCAGGCACCCTTTGTTGTTAGTGAACATTGCTGTAACTAAAGCCGTAGTCTGTAGGTTATAAATACATCACGTCTATCTTAAATCATCCTGATGGGAAAAGCTTTTAAAAACTAATAGTCAGAATAATCAGAATGTGTGTTACTGTTACTGTGTAATCTTTAAAAATTCAAACTGCAAAAGTAACACATACACCTCCTGGATACAAAAAGCATTTTATGAATTTAGTTTAATTACATGAACTTGGTTATTTTTCAGAACTTCCTACTTTGTTGAAGAACTATTGATGCTTGTACCTATATCTATCTATATAGAAACACTTAACAGCAAATTCACAATGTACTTGTAATTAATTAACTAATCTTTATATATTTCTGCTCTTAAAAGCTCCCTTCATCTTGTTTCAGAAACAATTCTTAACATAAAATCTACTTATGTCCTAATGTAGTAATTCACTTATAAATACTGTGTGGTGCTGCACTTCTTCTAAATGCTCAGTTATGTAGAATTAAGATGTAAAATTCCCAAAAGTGACTTCTGTTCCACTCCAGGTCGAAGGTGGAAAAACCCTAACAGATGACTGATGGAGTCCAATCAGAGTCTTTATTTGAAGAAGGGTGTATGGGTCTCTTTATTTGGGGCACACAGCGCTAGACTTATATGTAACCCTGTCTGTTCAGAACCAGAGCTTCTCATTCCAAGTCTTTGCAGTCCCCTAGATTCAGGCACAGCACACATTTCACTGGAGGGACACAAACTGTCTCTGGAAACGGTTTCAGGGTTCGAGGCCTCACTTAGTGTTGATTTTAATTGAGCACAAATGTGTGTGTGTTTGGTGTATGCGGGTGTGTGCACTCGGTTTGGGTTTGTTTGCTAGTACATTTATGTGTGTTGCGTGTGCGTGTACTTGCACATCATTAGGTAGTCTAAGGGAACATGGGTTATATTCTGTGTTTCTGTGACTCATACGCAACACACACACACAAATAAATATGCACATGCGCACATGTATTTGTGTTTGAACATACACACAATGAAAGCACCATGTTTTTATGTATATGCATGCATGCATGTGTGTATGTGTGTGTGTTTGTGTGTGCACTGTGGAGTTGAAAGAGAAGGGTCACCCACACAGATGATCTTACCCCTATATATTAAGTTCAAATAGACATAGTTAGAAACAGTTCATTGAAATATGAATCTGTCACGGAAAAATCTAATTGAAGTGATGATTTTTGCAGAGGAATACGTTACATTGGAGAACGGACAAAACCTTCACAAAGTTAAACCATTAATTGAGGGCTTTTACAAAAGATTATAGTATTATATCCATAACAGTATATGGTAGGCCATTCGATTTGGTTTATTGAAAACACTGCAAGATTCATTTTCCAATTTGATCATATAATTTTGCTTTTCAGAAAAAAAACATTCATGACCATGCCGTGCACACATACAAGCATGCACACAGGTGCACAAGTGTTTTAAATAAATGTGTCAGGAAGAAAATGCTTCTTTTTCACTGGGCGATGGCCCGGTGAAAAGCACACTGTTTGGCTGACTAGTTGCTATATTTGCAAATAACACACTAATCCCCCCATGGCAGGCCAAACATGCCTGTGTTTGCTTGCTCTCTCCCCATAAAAGAACAGCTCACTCATTTGCTCTCATACACAAGCAAAGGCAAACATTCCCGTTATTTTACAGAACCTCTCTCTTTCTCCTTCTTTTATTTTCCCCCTTCCTCTCTGAGCCCCGGAAGGGAGCACTCATACACTCACCCCGGAACATGCCTGGAGGTCTTCAGACCACACACAGAGCAGTGCAAGAATCTCTCCCTGACTCTCTTTCTTTCCCCCCTACCTTTCCTCTCTTTTGCTCCACTGTTTTATATAGTTACTCTTTCTTAACCATTCCCTCGTTTTCATAATTCCTCTCTCTCTCCTTCCACATTTCACCTCCTCTCAGCCTGGCCTGACCGGAGCAGAGCCCACTGTTTCTTGTCTTTATCTCCACTCCAGCAGTGTGTTCTGTCCCTCTGTTTGTTTGAATGTGCTGATGTGAACTGTAGAGTGGACGGTCACTTAGTATGATATTTATGTCTGTGAGACCACCCAGGCAGCCAGTCCGAGACATGAAGACTTTAGGCTTTATTTTTCCACGCCTCCGCTGTTCTCAGGGCCTCAGAGCTGAATGAGATTAAGCCCTCTCTGTCACCAGTATGTGTGATTATGACACATCTTGCATGGTAGTCACTCGTGTAACATCCAGCTGAAAGACAGGATGTGCAAACAGATTGTGTGTTTTGTATTGATTAAACAGAGAGAAAGAGAGTGATTGGGAGTAGATGGGATTTGTTAAAAGCATGGCTGTGGATGAAAGGTCAAGATAAACAAAGCAAGACTTAAGACCCTTATAATTTCAAAAGTATAGGGTGTGATTATGGCATTAAAAGGAATGAATAAACCAATTGCCAAATTAACTTAATTTAATCACTTTAAATGTCCAACATATGCCACAAGACAAGTTGATGCAAACTTGACCAAAGCAATTCTTTTACAATTCCATTGTATCTATTTTTTACAATAAGTAAAGTCTGAAATCCATTCAAAAGAACAAACTCCAACCAACATGTCACATGCCGGGTGGTTTTGATAAAGAGTACTCATCTGACAGGACTGTGAGGATGTGTCAGACCAAAAAAAATTGGGAACCACTGTTGTGAGAAATTGCGTAATTTCAACAGTATCTCTAAGCCCACTGCAATCCACAGTCAATTCTCATGAAGCCACAAACCACATGAAGATGGAGAACCGGTTTTACAGTGGGTGGGAATACATAAGTTAACAGTTATCACATATCAAAGTGGTTAAATTGTCTTTTCATACAAGTGGAAAGAGTTCTTGTATGTTTCTATGAGGAAGTATAAAGGCCCAAATGGCCTTGACCCGGTTGGTCTGACGTGGTAGCTGATACTGTGGTGGCTTTTCAACTCAACATGTTGACACAAAAGAAGTGTACGACTCAAGTTACATAAATTATACAAGTTTAAATAGTCTAAATATGTCCAGTGAAGATGTGGCCTTGGGTGCTTTCACAAAAAGGTGTCCAGAAGAAGAAGAAGAAGAAGAAGCCTACAGAGGAACTACAAGAAGTAAAAGATATTATTAGTATGTTATACAGTAAGAAAGCTTAATAAAGTAGCTCTGCTACATTACTACTACTATTTAGAAGCCACATTTTTCTTACTTGGGTGCATGGTTGTATTTCACACTAGTCTACTTTGACAAGCTACACTTCGCGCTGCAGTTTCACTGACAGATTTAAATAGATGATGTCCTTCAGTGTCAAAGAAATACCATAACAGCAAATGGAAAAATGGACAAATATGCCAATAAATTCAGATTTGTATATCCTAGATCCTCTGTGCCTTGTGGGGCCCTTCTCTGTGATTCAGTGTAAAGTTTTCCAGCTCTGACTTGTGTGTTAGGGAAGGAGAAAGCAATGTGTGCTAAATGGTCCATAAGCATGGCTTGGCCTGGCTCTGTAAGCCCCTCTGGTCCCCATATGGTGAAAGTGTGTGCGCTACATACATGGACGCATGGCCTAACCCTTAGCAGGACTGTTTCCCACAGGATAACATCCCATAAAACACATGCACACACATGCATACACACAAGGGTATCACACATACCAGTGGTAAAAAAACTCCACATACATTACAGTATCATGGGTGCTCTATGAGACTAATATCATTTTCTGGCTTTTCAACACCTATATGAAATTTTAGGGGTGCATTCAAATCTAATCTCCCCACCACATAAACACATAGCTATCACACACACAGACACACACACACACACATACCCACACGTACCACATTCAACTTTTGTCTCTCCTCACACACAACTTGCGCAAACAAAATTCTTCCAATCAAGACAGCAATGTACCCTTGTATCCATGTACCCCAACCCTGATTGTGAAGTGGGGAGTGGGGGCGGGGTTGGGTTAGGAGTGGTTCAGACGAGTGAAAGAGGGGGAAATGTTGTCTAGCAGCCAGACATTTCATTCCAAGACCAAGCACTTTGTGCCATTCCACCATGCCTGGCAGGACGAGATTGGCTGTGACCAGAATGGAGTAAAACAGAGACATGAATCAAAGGCAATTCCCTTTTTCTGTTCCATTTCTGGTCTAAAACTCTCTTTTCAGCCATATATTCAGCTGTTTTAAAATGCCTGTGAAGCACAAGGATGCACACATCATACACACATGCATACACATGCACAGAACGGGTTGATGTACTTAGTGTGGCCCAAGTAGAAGGACAAAAGGCGCCTCTACTGGGTTGCAGTGTAATGAGGGGCGGTATGATCGTAAATATGTCTACAGAGTTTTCCATCTCACTGCAGGACAAAAGGGATAAGCCATCCAATTCGGGTCATCACAGGCCTCCACGTTGTAGATCAACTCACTGAGCAGAATCAGTTGTGTCATCGCGGTTGTCTGTGGCCCCAAAGTGGTCAACAGAGGTACAGTAGCAGGATCCCCCAAGTGCAGGTGACAGTTACAGTAACAAGTGGCGAGTGGTTTCATTCTGATCGCCCTTTTCATTGCATATAGTTTTGAAATATGTGAAATTTAGAGAGAACTATGTCTTGTGTGTAATACCTCTGAATTAGAGAAAAAGAAAGAATGCATGACAGCAAAAGGCGTGGGGGAAGAGACACAATGGATGATGTTTAAAGCTGTTTTGGGTAGATTTACAGTTTGTACAACTTAATAAAAAGAAATGCAGCACCTTTATTATCTCCTGCCTTGCTGTATAGACAATATTTCAAAGACTGGCACTCTGTATGGGCTGAGGATGATAAATAAGATAAAGATGAGAAGATGAGAAAACATGATAAATACATTTGAAAATCTTGGGCTGGTTTCAGCTATAGAGATGTAATTGCGTCAACAAGTCAGGCACGCAACGCTATTACATCAAATGACCATTTAATTGTTTGAAAAAAGGTAGGGAAATGCCACGAAATATGCCAAAAAAACAAACTAAAAAACGTGTATATGCTTATTGCAGAAACTAAAAACTAAAAACAAGAAACGGTCATGGCGTTACATCTAATATAACGTTAAAAAATAGTTACAATTTCCTTTCTACAGTAACTCAGAATCCACAAAACACAACTATATTTATTATAATGATGCCCCAACTACTTTTAGCAGGAGATGAGACGAGGGAAAATTAGCCAAAGCATCATATCCAATATTTTTCATATATCACACACCATTTTGATTAAAATCAAGTTTAATATGTTGATTTTAGCCATTTTATGTCATATCAATCTGACCGTTTTCAGTGTTTTTAAGAAGAATTGGACAGGAAAGCAAGTGAAGTCAAATGAAAACAAGAATGGAAAAGCATGATTTATCGACCTAATTTTCCATTTCTGCAATCAATGAAGCTGAAACTGACATTTTTTGGCATGGTGGTAATTGCTTTTGGCTCGTAGCAGACCCTCTGACTCATGAGAGAGAGGTGGTGGGACACAGACGGAGTGTTTCCGAAGCTCCTGAGAGCGGGACAAGACCTCCATTCAGGTCTTCTTCTCCAACCACTGACAACAACAGAAGTTCAGCAAACGTCTGGTCCAACGCTATGTTTAATTCAAATCAAACTTCCGTTCAGCCAAATTAAACTTAAGTCAATCCAGGTCGGTCTTAGGAAAGCTAGTGGGGAAATTTCATGGCAGATGCAAGAAAAGCCACCTTCTTGACCTGATTAGAATAAATTATGAAACAGTTCCCTTTCAGTCTTTAAAGATGTGTAAAATGAGATTCAGATGAAAAGCTGGATTAGTGTTACGTATCAAACCATTACTAAATAACAGAGCAGTGGTAGAAAGTTCATTTAAGCACATTTGAGTTTTTAAATTGTATGTATCTTCTCACTCGTAATCTATTACATTTCACATGAAATATGATGCATTTTTACAGATTTTATATCGTAGATAAGCCTAAACAACCACATAACACTTTTACATTATGAGTATTTTTACTCTTGATACTTTCAGTACATTTAGCTAATTACAGTTTCACTTGACTTCTACTTTCACACTATGGTGTTACTATTTCTACTTAGAGAAAAGGATCTGAGTACTTTTTCAAGAAAAGCTAAATGTTGTAATATATATTTTATTTGTTCAGCAGTTACAACTTCTGTGTGAAAAGTTGCTCTTTTCGTCAAGAATTCAAGACTCAAGATTTGAAAAAACAAACATGAAAATGGCAGAGGTGACCTCAACAACACAAAAACCTGTGTTTTGTGTTTTACACTTGGACCACAACAGGGAAAAACCCGTACAGTTTTGGTTAAATTCTGGGCGTGTAAAATTTTCTTTTGCAACCATTGTGTCACATGATTCAAACGTCTTTCATTTTACAAAATTAAACCAAAGCCCAACCGCCCACTTAACAGCGTTACTAAACAAAATGAACTAGTCATGTGTGAAAATGGCTGTTGATGAGAACTTCTTATCGGCAGCCAATGATCTATTTATTCCAACTCTATCTGCTTGAGTGGTATGCATGTTGTATTGCAAATGAGGCCAGAGGAGGCCCTTGTGGTTCAGCAAGAGAACAAGTCTGTGTGTGTGTGTGCGTGCGTGTGTGTGTGTGAGATCCAGTGCAATATGTAAACCGTTTGACTTCAGTGTTTGGATTGTCTTTATGAGAACATCTGCGGCAGCTGCCCTATAAATTCCCAGTGTTGAGAAAACAGGAACAAAAAGTCAAATTTTTGTATGGCAGTGTACCATAGCAAGAAACGGACCCAGTTGTGCCTCATCTGCAGCGTCCCAGCAAAGGTTTAGGGAAAGTCTAACTGGGGATGGAGATCTGACCCAGTGTTGTGTGTTTCCAAATCTGTTCTGCATAGCAACAGCAACCTCAAAGTCAGATTATTTATGGCCGTCGTGTCGACCCCAAAGGACAGACACATCCATTCACCTTGATTTTGCTGTAGGTCAATGTTGACTAAATGACTTCCCTACTTTCACCTTCTGTCAAGACTTCTGTTGTTATTCTCTTTGGTTGTCATGCTGGTGCTGTTGTGTTTCCTCTGTAAGAAGGTCATCAGGGTCCGTGCTCTTGCAACCTCTGCACTCACAGTTTTATAAAGCCCGACCAATATTCCTAATATATTTTTAAATTAGGCATTTCCTGATCTATTGGTATCAGCATTTATTATGGCCAACAAATATGACAAATAAATGATTCTGACAAACTAATATTGTCGTGGACGTTTCTGCACAGCAAGAGAGGAATTGTTTTGAGAGTGAGACTTTGTTGAAACAAAATTAAAACAGCTGTGCAACTGAGTGAAAGTTGATGTTCGGTGCAGTTTCAATTACTATCCTCTGCAGAGCGTAGCAAAATGTCGAAGGCAATTTCACAAAGTCAACAACATTAACAGCGTGACAAAACTGATGTTTTAAACAGAAAACATCAGTCTTATATGTTTTCCCCAAGAAAAAGGAGACCTTTGTTTTGAAATAATTTTCCCATTACATAATTTAAAAAAAACTGTCAAATGTGTTATGATCGTTGGCATTTCATAGTTTGTCCACCAGAGGGCGCTCTACAACGTCCCTGTTGGCAGCACTGTTTTTTTTGTTTTTTTTGTCAATGTGTTCAAAGGACTTTAAGTTTCATATCTTGAGTTTGTGTTTTTATACATTTAATTTATCAGAACTTTAATATGTTTTGATATGTTTCTGGATTTTTTTTAAATCAGTATGAACTGGCCGATATATCGGCACATCGGATTTTGAAATAACCAAATATTCGCATCGCTATCAGTCTTACAAATCTGTTGGGCTTTACAGTTTAACTCCAGCCTCATGGGCACAGCTCTTTTTCAAGATTTAAATACAGTGAACAAGTTTTTCTAATGCTAAAATCATCTTAGCAAATGTTTCATTGTTTTCAGTGAAGTAATGCTACAGTGGCTTGACAAAGTTTACACACCCAGGCTAAACTAGATTAAAAAGAGGAAAAAAAAATCATCTTTTGGAAATTGATCTTAATGCCTTAATTACATCCAACCTTTTAAGGACACCAATTTTCTTTGTGAATGAATACTGAATTTAAATAAATAAAAATGTTCTTCTGTAAGAATCTGTGTATACACACATCAATTTCAAAAATATGTTTTTTTATTCCTCTTTTTAATCAACTTAAGCATGGGTGTGTAAACTTTCTCAAGCCACTATTCAAACAATCAGTAGCCTATAGGAATTGTGCACACATAACTAATATTTTATACACGTAAATTAGGTTATATACACTTAAAGTTCAGTCCTCTGCACAGAGTAACCTGGGTAATTTAACATTTGTGACAAGACAACCCCTGGGTAACAAACACATAGGGCATTATAAATTAGATAAATGTGGTAAATAATTAAAGGTATAAAAAGTATAAAAACAGAAACATTCAAATATGTGAGTACCAGTATTGTTCCAAACAGTAACTGCACATCATGGCATTATAGGAATGAAGGACTGAAATGTTACAATTTTCTGGCTTAAATTGCACATTGTTCATGTTTACACAAATTATTTTGTTTCATTTATGTTTATATAGTCTATAAACTGATAAGAGCACTGCAGAGAACATTGTTTTTTTCACATAGAAGTAACCGCAGCTCAGATTTTATTGCAACTATTTTATATCATTAAAATTAGTCAACTTTCGTTTTACGTAGTTTCATAGAAATGTAATTTCTACGCAGCATTTTCAACACAATGTCCGACACTGAAATTGTGTTTCCTCTTTGGAAGAAAACTGCTGAATCAGAAAAGCATTAATTATATAAAATAAATGTTTTAAAAATAATCATACAACCTATGGTTTTAGTTGAATTTGTAGAGTTTTTTTTAAACCTTTGACGTTTAAATTGTATTTATGAAATACGTCGAAAGTGCGTTACTTGTTGTTAAAATAGATAAATATTCAGCGAGTTGCAGCGGAGCTGGTCCTGCTGTGTCTGTGTGTCTTTTTTTATTAACCGGAGGACTAAGTAAAAGCCACTCAGTTTTTCCTAGCTATGAGTTTTTTATTACATATTTGTCGTCGTTCTTTATTTTGCTGAATCATGTTAGTTACGTTAAGCTAATCCAGCTAGCTAGCATTCTGCAGTGGAGGAGGGGAAGAGGAGGACACTAATAATGTGTCATGATGGCTTCAAATTCTGCAGTTGAAAAAGGTTTGAAATGCATGTTTTTAGCTACCTCTTTGTACATTTTAGCTAGACACTGATATACACAACTCTAAGGCTACGCAAAGCTTCTGCAGCTAGCTAGCTAACAGTTTGCCATATTTCACATATTTCCCTTACAGGGGACATTAAGTTAACTTAGCTAGCTAGTTCACTTAGCTTACTCTTCAGTTATTAGCTAGCTACAGTGGCTAGAATAAGTATATACACCCATGCTAAAGTTGATTAAAAAGAGGAATAAAAAAAACATATTTTGGAAATTGGAGATTGATTTGGAATTTAATGCCTTAATTAAAAAAAAAATGGAAAATCCAACCTTTTAAGGAAACCAATTTTCTTTGTGAAGGAATAAATTATTGTAAATAAATAAATAAATGTTCTTCCTTAAAATACAGGGGGCATAAGTATACACACCCCTATGTTAAAATCCCATAGAGACAGGTACATTTTTATTTTTTATTTTATAGGGTATGATATGATGGGGTGTTAGTTTGATTCCAAAGGCCAAGGGAACTTTATCAGGATGCATTGTATCCTGGATCCATGAAATACCTGGCCTTTAAAAATAAAAATGTGCTGTACTTATGCCCCCAATATTTTAAGGAAGAACATTTATTTATTTACAATACATTACTCATTCACAAAGAAAATTGGTGTCCATAAATGGTTGGATTTTCCTAACTTTTTAAATTAAGGCATTAAGATCAATTTCCAAAAGTTGTTTATTTTATTTCTCTTTTTAATCAACTTTAGCATGGGTGTGTAAACCTATTCTAACCACTGTAGCTATATATTGATTCGATAAATGGGACACATTGGTGTTTTAGATGGGTCAAACCCAAAAACTATTAGTTTAACAATATGTTATAGAGAGTAATATATAATAGTAGGAAATGAAAAACAAAACAAAAAAATGACTAAACACCCCCCACTAATATCCAAACTACTGTATGTGTGTTTCTTTGGTAAAGTATAGATTGCATTTTTGAAATGTTGCAGAAGAACAGTTAACTAATGACATGTTTGTATTATTGAATAGCAACATGGCGTGAAGGTGACAGTTGTCTGGCTCCCGACCCAAGAGATGGCACCCTGCGAGAAACCACCATTAAGAGACTGACCTCCACCTCTCATAATAATGATGCTACAGCATGGGTGGTATTCACTGACCATAATAAAGATGCAGAAGAAGAAGAAGTGGAAGCTGTACCTGTCTCCAAACTCATGAGACCGGGCTTGAATCACTTCACCCAGGAGAAACCTTTGTTCCCCAGCAGCATCACAGACACCAGGCTTTGTGTCCCTTTAGAGTTGAGTGATGTTGATGGGGACAGAGTCCCCTACACTATCAACAGATACCTGAGGGATTACCAGAGAGAAGGTATTAGGTTTATATACAACAACTACATCTGTTCCAGAGGTTGTATACTGGGGGACGACATGGGCCTGGGAAAAACTGTACAGGTACAAAGTCCATTAGCCGCACATCTATTTTCAGAATTGTTTAAATGTCTGCATGCTTTCTTTACATGGCTGTCCTTCAATTTCATTGTCTCCACCTCTTTAATCTTATTTAGGTAATTGGTTTCCTTGCTGCTGTGTTGCACAAAACAGGCACATGGCAGGACATTGACAACAACAGACCTCAGTTTCTGCAGAGTCAGATACCCTCCAAGCAAAGTAAACCCAACAAAGTGGGTATTGAAATATGCTAGTTACATAAAATACCAGTTGCATTACATCAAGTGCTGCAACAGTGTAAATCTACACATATGAATATTGATTTGTCATCCAAACAATTTTGGTGTTTCCATGATCTGGTCTAGGTGTTCCTCATTGTGGCCCCACTGTCAGTGCTTTACAACTGGAAAGATGAACTGGACACATGGGGTCACTTCCAGTGTGTGGTGGTCCACGGGCTGAAGAAAGAGGAGGAGTTGGCTCGCATCAAGAAGGGACGCATTGAGATCGCGCTTACTACCTATGAGACTCTGCGCCTTTGCCTGGATCAGTTTAATAAGTAAAAACTGTGCTCAACATTCACAAGCAATAGCCAAATTATAAATTACATGTTTTCTGTGGACATGTATTCAGTTTCTTTTCTAAATATATTATAAATTAGTTCCTGTACATGTTTTTTTTCTGTGACTAAAATATCCCCCCCTCCCCCCTCCTGCAGCATAGACTGGTCTGCTGTGTTTGTGGATGAGGCCCACAAGATAAAGAACCCAAACTCTCAGATCACTCAGGCCATGAAGGATCTGAAATGTAAGGTCAGAGAGCTTTATGTTTGTGTTATTGTTTCATAATACTATTACTAGTGTGTTACTATACTCTGCACTCAAGCAGTCCTCATCCCTGCTTAAGAAAATAGAATGAATTGTACCACCATCATGATAAGCTGCTAAACAATAGCAGGCTTAGCTTTGGATTTGGACCATGGTTTTGATGCTAGCTTTGCACTTACTTATTTTCATCAGATCAGAGTTGGCCTCACTGGCACCATCTTACAAAACAACCTTGAGGAGCTGTGGTGTGTCATGGACTGGTAGGTTAAAGGAATACACCACCGTTTGTTGAAATAGGGCTAATCACGGTCTCCCATAGCTGTAGATTGGTGGGCCAATGCATTTTTGTCTCAGTGCATGCATTGTTTCAGTCTGGTGCAACACCGGCAGCGTCCCCGCTAGTTAGCTTAGCATAATCAATGTAATCCTATGTTGCCGGTTAGCATGTTTTGAGTAAAGGTGATTCAACCAAAAAACAACAACAACCTAATTACTATGTGTGGCCTGTGTATTCACAACGAGTACAAATAGCAATGCAGATTAAGACTAGACTGTGTCCCAGGCAGATATTGATTTGGGACTATATTGGGTGGAAGCACAGCCAAAGCACTACTACACGGCACCGAGATATCATACAGCAACTCTGTGTGTGTATAGGTCTAATATGGGTTGATCCGTCCTGTAAAATTACCATGCGTCATGTTCAGAGTAATCACTTACTCTGTGGACAGCTGTTTATTGAGTCCTTCTGCGTTTTTCCCAGTTGACTTTATCACACCGAAAAAAGTTGAGACTGCAGGATGCCTCACGTCCTTCGGCTGTTGAGTGACCGCAACCTCCTCCTCCTCTCGTTTTACTTCCCTCACAAACTCCGCCATGTTCATCTCCATTCACCGTCTACTGTAGGAAAACTAGTCAGCTAGTCACATTGGGTGTGTTGACGGGAGTTGGGGGGTTCAAGGTGCTGTGTGATCTCTGCGCCTATGTAGCAGTGCTTTGGCTATGCTTCCACCCAATATAGTCCCAAGTCAATATCTGCCTAGGAAATCTGCCTTGTTGTTGTTATTGTTGTTGTTGTTTTTTTGTTGGCTCACTTTTACTCACAACCAGCTAACCGGCAACATAGGATTCTATTCACTACGCTAGGCTAACTAATGGCGGTGCTTCCAGTGTTGCACTGGACTACATCAGTGCATGCACTCAGACAAAAAATACATTGGCCCACCCATCTACAGCTAAGGGGGACCGTGATAAGCCATATTTCAACTAACGGTGACGTATTCCTTTAAGAGACTTTTATGTTACAACATATTTGTCCTTTGCATATCTGAAAGCACATTTCACAAATCTCATCCCCTGTAGTGGAAGCAATGTGATTGCAATTTACAACTTTTTGCTGAAAAAAAGTTCTTTTTCACATTCATCTACTTTTTTATTCTATTCAGGGCCTTACCTGGTTGTCTTGGCAGCTTGGGACATTTCAAGAACAGTATTTCAGATCCGATTGAGCAAGCCCAGAGGCACAGTGCAACCAAACGTGCCCTAGCTACGGGGAGGAAGACCGTCAGAGCCCTGGTGAGGAAGATTTCCAAGTGGTTCCTCAGAAGAACTAAAGCTCTCATTAAGGAACAACTGCCTAAGAAGGATGACAGGGTAAGATTGGTGAAGTCAAACAAGGCTTCCTCTTCTCTGGGAACTCACTGTTCCCCATCTACATGACAATATTTCATCATCATCATTTTCAGATGAAGGTCCATGCTGTCTAAAAGCAACCCTCAAATAGAGCTAAAGCGTGTGTTGTGTTTTCTGCAAAGGTGGTGTACTGCTCTCTGACAGACTTTCAGCAGACGGTGTATCAGACAGTGCTGGACACTGAAGATGTGATGTTAATGCTGAGGTCTTCAGAGAAATGTGACTGTCAAAGTGGACGCACCCGGGGAAGATGCTGCTATGATGTTAGTTCACCCCTTTAACCATTGTGTGCCTTTTGTATGCTGTGTGTTGTTATGTGTTAAACGTAATTGAAATGGTTGAGCTGTATGTGCTTTTACGTGAATGTTTTTTCTACTCAACTCACTTCCCTTGAATCAGAAAAACATGATGTAAAAATATACTTTGTGTCATTTAGGTGTACAGTTTGCAATCAAATTTTTAAATAAAGTGTACTGCAATGAAATTCAAAACACTACATTGGAGCCTGTTACCTTCGTCCAATGGAACCTTTCATTGTTGCATTTGAATAACATTCATGCAAAAAGTTGAAATGCTTGAAAACGTAAACATTGAGCCCTCAAATAATATCTTTTTTTTTTTTTCATCGCAGACAAACTCAGAAGGGGCACAAATGAAGGCGCTGTACTTTAGTTACTTGGCTATATTGAGGAAGGTTGCCAACCATGCAGCACTGCTTCAGTGCACTGCAGGCACCAGCAAGAAACAGGTAGAAACACGTTGTCCTACTGAATTACTATACTTGTTCATTAGAGCTATATCCTGGACCGTTTTTGCAGACCTAAGTTCACACTTTTTGTTGTATTTGGTTCACAATGTCACAATTTGCTTCTTACAGGAAAAGTATGTGGGTGGCATCTGTGCAAAGGTATTCTTAAAGTTTCCAGACTTTGTGCAGAGATGCAAAGTCGAAGCATTTGAAGCCTTATCGGACCCGATGTACAGTGGAAAGATGAAGGTATGATTTGGGAAAAAGGACTCAGTCAACTGCTCATTATAGCTTGTTTCAGTGTGGGTGAACATTTCTGTGTTCCTCTCAGGTTTTGCAGAAGCTGCTGAAGCATTACCTGCAAAGGAGAGATAAAATACTTATTTTTTCTCTCTCAACCAAGGTGAGAGCTGTGTTTGTGTGGGTAATATTTTGTGTCCGTGTGTTTGCTCGTGTGAATGCAGATAAATATTGTGTGAGAGCATGGTGAGATTTTTCCCCGTAGAAAACCTCTTTGAAGCTCACAGTGATATAGTTTAAAAGAGAAGTAAGTTTTTTGGTTTTAGAGCTTCAGTCTCATCCATTCAGCCTTTTAATACAACAACAGACTTGAATGAACACTCTTAGTTGCCACTGCTGTTGGATAGGGGTGGGGGAAAACGATACAGCATAGTATTGCAATATTTTCAGTGGCAATACTGTATTGATACACAGGTGCCAAGGATCGATCTTTTATTATAAATGTGTTGGTCAGTGTGTCTGCTTGACAATCACATCTTGCAACAATAAAATTGAAGTGATATGAACAGAGAAATTTATCTTTTTAGATAAAACAGATGTTGACAAAGTTTCCTTTTGGGGACATCGTTTGAAATAGGGAAAAATTAGAAGTTGGAAAAAGGTTATAAATCGCAATATGCCGCAGAATAGTGCAATATGTTCAAAATTGCAATGATATCATGTTTTCATATCGGGAGACGTCTGGTGATTCCCACCCTTACTGTTGGAGCATATTACTTGTTTAGAATAAATAGTAACGGGAGACATTTTTTCTCATGAAACAGATTAATAGGTAGGCCTAGTTATACTGACAGTACAACTAAGTGCATGTGTATTATGCATATTTTTCACATTATCATCCCAAACCCACATTCCCTTAAGTCAGATAAATAAATAATTATAACAAAGTGAAAATACTTAAAGAAATAATTAATAATAAAGCAAAAATGGGTTCTAGGGTTAATTAAAACAGCAACCAATTGGGTCTAAAGGTTGCTGTCACCTGAGACTTATGATAAATGGCTGTTATGAGGTCATATTTTAACGGCCTGTGTTTTGCTTTCTTAGGAATCAAAGAGTCCATACCATAGAAATAAAATACCCCATATAGTTTTGAATGTGTAAGACTCTGTATTACCCCTATATTAAATCAATAAATATACATGCCTGGCGGTATTAAAAAAAAAAAAAAAGTTTGTCTAGTCTACAAATCTCTTCAACCTTGACCATGAGTGAATTTACACAATATATGTAGAGTTATCCATTTTTACACAGTTGAATCATCCATGTTGAACCCTTGACAATTGTTTGTTGCTTTTTGAACCCATCAGCTGTTAGATGTGCTGGAGAGTTACTGCATGGCAGAGGGGCTGGACTACAACAGGTTGGACGGAGCCACCAAATCCAAAGACAGAATGCAGATTGTCAGAGAGTTCAACAACTCCACTCACATCAACCTCTGCCTGGTTTCCACCATGTTAGTAGAACAATAACTAACACAATTTTTTTTTAACAAAATAACTATTCAAAAATGTCAAACCTATTCAAAACCTTGATTCTGCTGATAATTGACTCTGTTCCATCAGGGCGGGTGGTCTTGGTCTTAACTTCATAGGGGCCAATGTGGTAGTGCTCTTTGACCCCACATGGAACCCAGCCAATGACCTGCAAGCTATTGACAGGTAGGTTGTGGGCCATATCTTAACTTAACACAGTATACAATTTTTATTATGTTGCTGCTTCTTTCAACAAGTTTTAAAAAGCAATGTAACTTCCAGGATAGCGTACCAAGGGCCCTATCTTGCACCCGGCGCAGCGCAAAGCCTGACGCAAGTTTCTTTGCTATTTTAGGACTGGCACAGTTGTTAATTTCCTACGTCGTTTAATTTACAAATGCACCTGAGCCCATCTTTGCGGCCAGGGGCGGGCTGGTCTTACAGGGAGGTGTGTTCAGGTGAATTATTGGCGTCTTGGTATCTTGAGGCAGCAGAAAGTGATTGGGCCATTGACCAACAAAAACCTGGTCTGAAGTCAATAACGCAGCATTCATTGTTAATTTAACAGCGCATTAGTGAAATGCGCCTAGGCTCATGCACAGCGCACACACACTTTGCTTGTTAAACACACACATGGAAGCGCAGCAGCACACACACATGCAAAAGATTACAAATAATAATATTACGGTGCAAATCTGCAATCTGCAAATCAATGCGCTAAGGTACAAATGCACCTGGCTGTTAAATTGAAAGGTAGATGACACTCTGATTGTTTTATTGCATGTTAGGCCCAAAAACACACCAATGAATAAATGAAGACACTGAGGACAACCCTTTTGAACCATGCGCCCTGTTGCATGGACCCTTTTTTCTGCCGTCATACTAACAAAAGGGGATTTGGACATGCCCTATGCTGCACCATGCGCTTTACGCCGTGCGCTTAGATTGCTAAAATAGGGCCCCTATTCATGTTCTGTGTTGATATGTTTGTGTCTCTCATCAGGGCATATCGTATTGGCCAGTGCAGGGATGTGACTGTTCTTAGGCTGATCTCATTGGGGACTGTAGAAGAGGTTATCTACCTTAGACAAATATACAAACAGGTACCAGACACAAATAAAAGAAAAACAGAGTGATACTGAAATGCTACAATAACTGTTTGTACTGCATCTGGCACAAGTTAATTTCTTGACAATGCTTTCTAATGTGAGCTCAGTGCTCTGTGTTAGTATCTCTATAAGCACCTATCTACACCTCGATTCCCATCTTCCAGCAGTTGCAGTGCTCGGTTGTGGGGAAGGAGAGTGCACGGCGGTACTTCGAGGCAGTGCAGGGGCATGGTGTCCATAAGGGGGAGCTGTTTGGGATCAAAAACCTCTTCAGGCTGCAGACCCAAGGGACATGCCTCACCCGCAAGATACTAGAGGTTAGATAGCCTACACACCTTTTACTGTGGGATTGAAGATGTGTTCTACTGTAGTGTACTGCCTAGACTCACCTCATCCCACTGATTCATATCCCCGGTTAAAATACAACGTCTTTGGAATTGCCCCTAAAGTATGTTTTTAACCTCATGGACTAGCAGTGGAAGCCCTTAACTAGTTTAATGTAGGAATAAAGGAGGCATGTTGCGTTTACTGTAATTTCCTCTGAATATTAGAACATCAGTTACACACCTAAAACACTTAAATGTCTGTCATATACTACCTAGGATAAACACAAAAACTAAAAGATAAGAGAATCTTTTGTTGATGACTGTGACATCATTAAATTGATGTAAAATGAAATGGTGTTGCATGATGTGATGTTTTGATAAATGTTTGTCACACTTTTCCTCTTCCTGTCAGCGAGAAGGACGAGTGGAGGCCGGTGTAATGACCAGCAGCACACACACAGGCGAAGAGAAAGAGGAGGAGACGAAGGGACTTAACGTGAGTAACTCTGCCATTCTCAGAGACCCAGAACACTAGGACCACTATCTTCCCATCCCTCACTCCTTCTTCTCTCCCAGGCGGCCCACTCATCCTCCTGTTCCCACGTGAAAGAGGGGCTACCTCAAACAGGGACCTTCCTGTCTGTCAGTCAACCTTCTCTTTCAATCTCATTTGAGCTCAAACTCTTTGTCTTTATTGCTTCCATGATTCTTCTTTGTCTTGTGGTTTTCCTGTTCTTCTAAGGCGTTTATTCCAAAATGCCCCATGTCAAAATGAGACTTTTAAATATAGAACAAGGATAAAGTAATAATCTGGCAAATATTTTTCTTGTCAGTATCACATTGATGTTGTCTTTAAAGGTGGCTTTTTTAAAAATATATATATATATATATATATAGTGTGTGTGTGTGTGTGTATGTGGTATGTATATACAGTGTATACTGTATGTGTATATATATATATATATATATATATATATATATCTATATATATACTGTATGTGTAACAATATGTACAGTATGTAAATCTGTGTATGCATATGTATTTATGTGTGTATGTGTTTATACACATATATCTCTGATTGCACTGCTTTTATGTCACCCAATCACCGTCCTCTGACTGAAACTCTCCCTTGATGTAGTGTATTTGTCAAACTGTGATTGTTTGCGATATACTGAACATTAGCCCAGTATTTTCAGTTCCTATTGAGGTTTTGATCATTCTTTTGTCGTGCAAACCTGTTTGAATCGGTTGTAACTGGCTGAAATGAAGCTTACTGCTGCTCCTGTTCTCCGTCAATGTGAGAACTACAAACTTTTCACAGAAACCATTTCAAGCACACATGTCACAAGGATTTAACATTTTAAAAAATGCAATACATTTCGGCAGAGACTTTAAGCCCATGGCTTACAAAAACTTTTACAAAATTTTTTACACTCAATTCTTTGCATTTCAGCAAAACTTGAGGTTCTTTTTCTGCTCTCTGATGCTGTGTGAAACAGCTGGATGTAATTTCTTACATGTCCTAATGGACGGAGCAGACCATACCGACGCCTATCTTCTGCTTTTCAGCTATTTATTTACACAGTGATACTCCTTATCGTCCTGTTCCCAGCCAGGTCCTTTTTACAGGGATGCTGCTCCACTGAGGACCTTTAGATTCTTTCAAAAACACAGAATACACTGGGGTGCCTTGACACGCAAAGAGAGAGGCTGGGGGCGTGTAAGCACGCACATGCACAACCGGGGAAGACTCATCTAGTTGGCATATTTGTGAAATTAGAATCACAGTTGGTGGTCGCTCCCATAAAGGCTCATTCATGTAACTCCAGGAAATGTTATGACCCCAGTGCTTTGTTCATATTACATCATGCTAAGGGCATATATCAAATAGTAATATGATTTATTGTAACTAGCATCTGTTCTGTATTACTCAATGGCATCTCACATGGGCTGGTCCACTGAAAGATGGTATGAACAAGGGAAGTCAGGAATCTGTCGCCCATTTGTGCTATTTTGCAACTTTTTCACACAGTAAATATGTGTTTTTTTTTAAATGTAATTATTATTTCTTTTCAACACCACCTACCTTGGACAGCTTTCTTTGGCAATCTGTTTCTAATTTTCTTTAACCGTTTCTACTGGTTTATTCAAGGAACCTGGAGATTCTTCCGCTACAATCGGCCCAGTACCGAATGATGAACCAGCCAAGGATAGCAGAAGCGCATCAAAGGTCCCCAGAGGGGTGTTGGACTTCAGCAGTGGGAGTGAAGAGGATGAGGAGGAGCAGGGTCTTAAGAGGAAAGCGTCAAAGCCCAGTGCAGTGGATGGCAACAAGGGTGTGAATGCTGCCACTGGTCCTGGTCGAATGAGTCTTCTCCAGCACGGTTTCTCCAGGCTCCTGGAAAGGGTCACTGAAAAACCAGAGTTGGCAGAAGGGGACAGTAGTCCGGGGTCCGAAAGCACCCATGAGGAAGATGCGGAGGGTCAAAAGATAGAAAGGACCTCCTCTGGCATCTGCAAGAGCTCCAATATAGGAAATGGTGAGGCAACAATTACCGGGGACATCTCTAGCAGAGAGGATGGGGGGAATGGAGATGCGAGGAGACAAGAAAGGGTGTCTCTGTTGAAACAGAATACTGATGCTTTAAGAAACAGAAAGGGCCTGGAAATTACAGTAGAGGAGGAGAGTGTTAAAAATTCCTCTGCAGATACGAAGAAACCTAACAAGCTCAAAACTCCCGTTCCAAAAGTGCGTTGCTTTGATGGTTACTCCGATGAATCCGAGGATATGGACATAGAGGCAAAGACGGCGCCCAAGAGGGACGCTTTCAAATCACATTGTAGAGGAGGTGACCGTTGGAGAGAGAGGTTGGACCACAACAGAAAGAGGGAATGTGCAAGTGTTAGGCGCAAGGCCAGATCCAAATACACAGAAGACATAGACACCTTCACATCATCCTCAGAAGATGAACACACGCCTGTTAAGAAAGGGAGATCTACAGGATGTCACTTCACATCTCCACAGACAGAAAGATCCCGAGTTCAGTTGCCAAAAGAGGGTCGGAGAGCTGCAACAACTGACAAGACAGAGAGACAAGCAGGGATATGCAAAGGTGTTTCATTTACAAGTCTAAAAAATCAGACATCCCCGGCATCCAAAGAGAACAACGGAACCATCGACAGTGTGCTAGGTCAGACAAAGTACCTATTTTGATATGTCAAACGATTTTTTATCACCATAATTTCAACATTATAATGTATATTTCCTTCTAAAGGGGGTGTACACGAGGTGGTGTACACCCACTCTAACCAGCGAGTGGTGGGCGGCAGCAAAGCAGAGGAGAGGATCAGTAGAGCCGCTGCACGAGACGTGTTTGAGCGCAAGATGTACTCTCAGCTCCTGGCCAATCACCTTTTAGGAACCCAGGAGGTACATACTGCCTTAACATTGGTCTGGTTCAGTGATTCTTCAAACATAATATTGTGGTTGTATCTTGCTATCCCAAATTAGATTAGATAAATTGAGTTACATTTGACTTTGGAACTTAACAGGAATGCGTTTTTTCCAGAAACATTGAAAGGATTACTTAATAATCCACAGGCCTCCCTGTAAACTGTGTCAGTTAGAGCTGTTTTCTACCAAAATGTGTCTGGCAATTGCACATTGGTTTCTGGAATAAGACTTGCAGCACTGTATCAGACACATGCTTACTATGACAAGAGGGTGACTGTAAACACATACTGTTCTAAGTAGTGCTTGATGAGTAGCAGCAGTGTAGGTTAGCTATATTCCAATCTGTAGCTTATAATGCTGCATGTTTACATGTCCACTATCCTGTCAACATACATCTGCACATTTCAGCCAACAGTTGGTGGGCAAAGTTGGCAAAATATCTTTAGAAAAAGTGGTTCATAATGAGGTTTGTGGACTACTGTGGGTTACCTTTTCTTAATTTTTGGATTAGAGGTGTTTGACTTTAAAGTGTAATTATTTGGCATCTTGCCAATCTTATGTTTGATTGCATCAGGGCCTGTCAGAGAGCCCACCAGACAGTCAGTCTTGCCCTTCTACTGTCAGACTTGAGGAGCCCAGTGTGCCCCATCCAGTCACCTACACCAGCAAAAGTGTGCATCACACCAGACACACCACTTTCATCATTGGAGAGACTCCCCAGGCCATAAGCAGGTACTGAAAGAGTGTCAGAGGAGGTGAGGTGAATAAAAAGAACAGAGGCGATAGCAGTTAGGATAATGCAAAACAATCTGTGAGGAAGAGATAAAAAAGAGCAGGTTGCAGAACAGGAGATGATGGATTAATAACCGATGAACACGACTGAATGAACACGACTAAAAGATGGCATGGTAGAAGAAGAAAAAAAAGACGTGGGTCGACATAGTGAAGGAGAATGAATGACTTAAGATAAAGGGGCCTGCATGGTTTGAATGAGAATAAATCAGGCTAGTGGAGGAAAGGGAGTGTAAAGAATGAATTGGAAAGAGGAATTCCTGGCAGTGTAGGGAATTGTGTGTCTGTCTGTGTGGGTTTGTGTGTGTCTGTGTGTGTCTGGCGATAGACCACCTCTGAGCTTTCCCTTCCACCTATATTTCCCAGCATCATGCCAACGATTACCCACTTATGTTCAGGCTCAACAGTGCAGGAGTTTTCCCCTTCACAACCACAGTCCTTCTGAGACGTACCAAAATTGGTCGCCAAAGGACTTTAAAACCCACACTGATACACAGTACACCCATATCCTCAAAAGCATTTATGCACATATACAGACACACATTACTCAAACACACACCTCTGTCCTGCTGCATCACCTCCACCCCCTGAATTCCCAAACACTTCTACAGACAACTTTACGAATAAGAGGAAGATTGTATCTCTGCCCAGAGGCTCACCAGGGAGTGAAAATACAGACTTGTTACATTTAAATCCTCTCAATTAACCTCGCTGTTTAATGTTTTAAATCCACATGCACGTCGTGTTTCACTGCTTTTACTTTTATTTATTGTTTTTCCAGTGAAAGCCACAAATGGTAAAAAATACCACCGTATTGCTGCTGTACCACCAGTGACTTTGAAGTGTTCTTGTCCCCGAGTCTGGTTATATCAATGTTTTAATGACTGCCTTGGAGCTCAGGAAAAACCTCATTCTGCTAATGGGGTCTGGATATGGGGCTGAATATCTGGAGAGCTATTTATCTTAGCCTAGGTCTGACAGACCCACGGAATATCTGATTAATAGTATAGAGTAGACTGTGTTGGTTTTTTAAAGACAATGTTATTTGTGTGATTTAAAGTGCCTTACTGTATGCTCTCATACTTGCCAAATTCCAGCCATGTACTAACTGTACGTGTGTAAATATGGTGATAAATTCACACAATATTAGCAGATGATATTAGTTATAAAAACATAAAAATTTTTCAGTGCATAAATGTTTTTTCACAATCATTTCTGTCTTTGTGTCCTTTGCTCGTGTGTAGGCAGCAGCTGTCGGAAATGGCGGAAACATTCAAATTTCCCTCAGTCCGTCAGTTCGCAGTAGAGATACTAAGAGGAAACTCAACCCAGAGACTGGCCTGGCTACGACAGTATTACACTTCTCTGAACCACCCTGACCTGGCCAATACGATCACAAACAACTTCCCACAACCTGGTTCAGCACAGACCTGCCCCTCTTTAACTACTACCTCCTTAACAACGGCCGCAAAATCTCACACACATACCAAAACCCCACAAAAGCAATTTCGAAAAGCTAAGCAGAAGCTTAACGACACTCATAAGAATACTGAACCCAAAACTAAGCCTGAATCCCTGCAAAACAACGTTTCTGTGCCACAGAAAAAGTCTAGACACCCACAAGATGATATTCCCGAACCCCAGACAAAGCGTAGAAACGCACAAAAAAATGTTCTATCACCCCAGAAAAAGCTAAAGATCCCACCAATGAATGTCCTAGAACCCTTTAATGATGTACCAAGCCTTGAGTCCGAGGAGCAGGAAGAGCCGGTCTGCAGTGCCAGAGGACATAAGAGGACAAAGAAGAGTAGTGTTTCAAGTTCTGGAGCCTTCAGAGCTGGTGGTGGTCTTGGCTTGGATCAGGCCAACACCAGTGGTCTGGGGTCTGGGGGGACTGCTGCTTTGCTGAACTGCACAGACAGAGATATCCCTTCTTCTCTGGACCTCAGCCATGGCAGGTCCACCGCAACATCCAAACCCACAGCACAGGGGAGGGAGCAAAAGCAAAAATCGCCTTCAAGAACCAGCGCAACTTTTCGAGGCCAGAGTGAAAAACGTCAGACCTCCTCTCCTCCTGTGCAGGCCGCATCCACCTCCAGTCATCGTTCCCTCCTCACAGATCTCATAGGAGACACCTCAATCCTTGATGATCTGTTTAAACCCAAACCCAGGGGTGCACAGCAGAGAGGCGCCCCAAACGCACCCCCTGCTCGCTCCTCCGTGTCAGTAAGCACAGGTTTCACCACACTATCTCCATCTCCATCTAAAATCCCTCTCCAAACTGATTCTGGTTTAGCAGGCCTCACAGACACCTTGTCCTCTCCAAACTCAAACAGATCACATGCACACCAGGTGGTACCCAAGGGCAGTTGCAAAGACTTCTGGGACATCTTGAATGAGGGGAATGAGGAGAGCATCAACAGGTTAACAGATCCAGCAGAAGTGCAGAGGGTTTGCGTCAACACTAACTTTGCAGCAAGAGGTAAGTCTGGAGAAGAGGACAGCAAGAGTCTCTGGAAGACTAATGAGAAGTTCCTGTGGAAAAAATAATACAGGAGGAAGAGAGAGAGACTTTTTACTTATGCAGGTTTTCCTGCCTCAGAGCTTATTTTAGTAGTTTAAAATCTCATTTGTACCTTCTTTTTATTGGATCTAATAATTTATTAATTTGTCTTAATTGAATTAGTAAGTCACTAATGCTGACTGTTACTCAAATAAACAGAGTGTTAGTCACTTTGGGAATTTAAACATTTGTATCATTTATAGAAATTATTGCTTTATTTCTCAATTTTCTTACCTAACCCATACAACCCCTGGAGCAGCACTGTGTGTCATCACAGAGGTATTTACTCGTGTATAAAAAGTGGGAAAATTTAAGCCCAAACTGATCACAATGTTAAAGGAAAGGAGGAAGAATTATGACTAAAAAAAGTCATTAAAAAAAAATCATGTCCAGGCATACAAGGTTGGTTACAAAAGGTGATAAAAGGCCTTTTAATTAACAGGCTTGAAGACATTGAAAATACACCAACGCGCATTGGCTTGGGCCTTCCTCGGGGTGTGACTAATAATTATTATTTTCAATGTCTTTCCCTGTTGATTTAAAGGCCTTTTATCACTTTTTCTAACCAACCTTGAGTGCCTGGACATGTTTTGAATTCTTCCTCAATTCTGTGAACTTTATTCCTTTTCATGAGTAAGAAGCTCAGGATACAAGAAGCACTCCTGCTAGTTTTTTCTTTCACAAATCACGCTGGTAAATTATAAATATGTAATATAGGGCTGTCACTTACCAAAGAAAAACTGAATTCTCACATTTGAGAAGCTGAATCATCAAATGCTTGGCATGTTTCCGTAAGAAACAAACAGTCAAAGGATAATCAAAATCATTGCAAATAATGTATCTGCTGAGCAACTAATTGTTTCAGCCCCAATGTTTTCCAATGTTCTAAAAAAATATGTAAACATAATATATAAATGTGTGCATATGTAGTTAAAGGTCAGTGTCAATGCTCAAACTGTTGCAACTGATATGATGTTAAGTGGATGACAGAAAACCCAACCAGGCGTTGGCCATTATCGTTATTGGATACCATGACTGCCACCCAGGGACTGCTGCCGGCCCTGCAGAGATATCACTTAAAACTCCCTAATGGCTGTTATGTCTCTGTCACCCTGAACACCTCATTGCTTCCCACTGACATGTGAGTGTGCACATTGTGTAGACGGTGTGTTTTCCTTCACAGTGTTCTGCACAGTAATCTGATAGCCTTAGGCTCGGCTCAGTTGCGCTACAACCGGCCCTCAGAGTGGAAGCTGCTGTGCTATTAGTGGAATAATAGGCATTTGAAGACTTAGTGGAGCTGGGAGTAGAAGTGTGAAGTTTACCACCCATCCATCTATCTATCCGTCCTCTCACACTCTTAAAGGGTTTAAAACTGGTGACAGAATCATTTGCACCACTCCAAATGAGCAAAAACAACTTGTAACATATCAAACTCATAGCTGAGCTGTAATGTCATTACAAGGTAAGCCCTTACTGTGTGTGCATGTGCATGAGTGCGCATGCATGTGCTGCACCTCACAGCTGGGTCCGACCTCTTTCAGCTGTTGCACTGAAGGAATAGAACCCCAAAGAGAGCTGCATTGTGTAAGTCTTGTGTTTAGTTTAGCAGAAATGAGAAAGTGCTGATAGTTATCAACAAACAAGAGAAAGGACTACGTGCCTCAACAGAATATGCAGCTCGGCTAGCAGCTCGGCTAGCATGTGTGTGTGTGTGCATGTGCGTGTAGACCTTCTGGGTGGTAGATCACGACAATCTTCACACATACTGAGGCCACACATCTGTCACACCTGTTGAAATCACAGACAGAGTAAAATAAAAAGCCCTTTCTCTTATCCCAACCCCCAAACCCTTCCCTCTCTGCTTTTCTCTTTCTGTTTTACCCACAACTGAGCTTTGCCGATCCCTATCTGTCTCTTTGTGGTCATAGTCTGGTTCAAGTGAGATAGCAGAGATTTAGATTTACTGACAATAGAAAGGCTTACCAACTGATTGACAGTGGTTGTAGGCTAGCAGAGGCCAGCTAGCACGGCTCAGTGGCAAGCAAAGCTGTCCCTTCCATATTGCAAACTGTAGCATTCTGTCAAGGACCTCAAGTGAGACACACAATCAGCATGAGTGATCATTGATTCCTTAGCCTGATTACTTTATTGTATTGTATTACAATTTGCCATAACTCAAAGAAGTCATTAGAAATACCACCAAAGAGACGGTGTGTTTTTCCAGTCCTCTCTTTGTGTCAAGGGCAGGGTAAGACATCTGTTTATAGTTCCTGTCACCATAACCTGGGTGTATGTGAGTCTGTTATAAACTGGACAGTCAGATGGGGCGGCTCTGGCAATGTAGGTTTATTTGAAGAAGTCCGATTGTGACACGTTGTCTGATTGGTTTTTGTAAAAAGCTGTGCATGAGTTGCTGACCTGGGCCTCCTGTCATCTTCGGCTCAGGTTTCCACACGTTCACTCTGCAATGTGTTAGGAAGGTCTGCAGACTGTCTCTGATTGAGAACTAGCTCTTGTACAAGTGACTAAACCATTAAGCTGCTATAACATTACATATCCGTGACTAAATAAGAAAAGTTAAAAAGTAGTCATGTCTTAAAGACAGTGAAATAGAAACTCCAAGTTGATCCTTCATCCTTAGTCTCTAATTAGTAGTAATTTGTTGCTCTTGCAATATGAGAAATATTTACATTTGTGAGTATTTTTCATAGCAAAATCCCTCTCTTTTGGGACTAAACGTCCCTGTCAAACCACACCTGTCATGGGTTGTAGTTGCTGGCAGACAGACATAGTGGGTCAGAGGTGTGTTTTCTTAGGATCTCAGTCGCCATAACGTTGACATTTTCATTCATGTTCATTTTCCCCTTGTCCTCCGCCTCCTGACCTAACAACATAGGTGAGGGAGGTTTGGGTGGAGGCTACCGTTCCTCTACAGTTCTTTGCTTATTGCTCACATTTGAATGATCTAACCACAAAACTAGTTAAATCCCAAAACTTTTGCATTACAGAGTGCAATTTAACTTCAGTTTTGCTAGTTCTTGCTTTATCAGGACTGTGTGGTAGAAAACTACCCAGCAACTGTCTTTAAATTCTAATTTAAATGTTGTGATGTGCACCATCGGCTTTTTCACTGAGCCCCTGTGAGAGTAGCCAAGACAAAATCACACTTATACAGAAATCTCTAATGTGAAGTAACCAAAACTGTTCCAAATTAGGCAGAAGACTGTGTGTCCACATGGGATCCCATCTCTGATAGTAAGAAGCTGATTGCGAAAATTATGGTTTAAGGGCCTTTAATGCTTAAAGGAAAATTCCGGTCGATTCCAACACGTTGCTCTGTTTTTTGTAAATGTTGAGTTCTGTCAGCAGAGAAAAAAAACTAAACCAATCGTTGCTCTCTACACCGTGTTATCATCCTGCTAGAGTTGGCACCCAACAGGCTTAAACGGGGCAAGTTTTAAATGTGTTTTTAGCCTCTTAACATGTTCAAAATGTCATTAATAGTGCCTACCCATGTGCAGTGATACCTTCAGAGTGAACACAGCAAATCTTACTGCTGTAGACCTGAAAGAAATACATGAAAATGTGCTAATTCAGCTGTGTTTAGTTCTGGTGTTGAGACAGCAGTTAGAGTGCTTAGGGACCATCTACAAACTACAACACGGAAAAGAGAAAACTAAAATATGTAGTGGTTTAAATCTGGTAGTGTCTCCAAAATTACATGCATTATGACTTGTCTCCTGCTGGTTGTACTACAGCACTTACTTTTAAAAATAAGCATATGCTTATTTTTGAAAATATGTTTGGATCTCGTTTCAGTGTTGTAGTTTGTAGACGGTCCCTAAGCACTCCTTGCAGTATCAACACAGGAACTAAACACAGCTAAACTAGCACAACTTTCAGGCATTTCTGTCATATCTACAGCAGTCAGATTCTCTGTGTTCGCTCTAAAGGAATCACTGCACATGGGTAGGCACTTTTAATGAGACTTTGAACATGTTAAGAGGCTAAAAACACGTTTAAAACTTGCCCTGTTTAAGCCTGCTGTGTCCTAACTCTAGAAGGAGGAGAACACGGTATAGGCAGCACTGGTTGGCTTAGTTTTTCTCTCTACTGAAAGCACTCCACATTCACAAACAACAGAGCTACGTGTTGAAATCGACCGGAATTCTCCTTAAAGAAGCATGTATCATCAGTGTGATTCTCCTCAAGGCAGCTGTAATAATGTAAGTATCAATTAAAACTTGTATTTAGGTGACCATCATAGGTGTTTATGAGGGAACAGGATAAATGAAAAAGCTTTTAGGTGACTCAGCAAGCAAACAGAAAGGGGGTACAGTGTCCTCCTGGTGTTACGGTAACACGCCGAGGAGGTCTCTAAATGTGAAAAAGAAATAACCCCCCCCCCCTTCCCCCATTAGGAAATTACACACCATTTGCCCCTCATTCCTATCCAGTTACCCTGGCAACTGTTAGCTGTAATTTGGGTTAATTTACTGGCTCCTGGGCCTTTCCGTTTCCCATTGTGCCTGTCCATAAAAGAGATATAACACAGATGCGCACACACACACACACACAAAAGTATGTTTCTGATACTTTAACGCACCCAGTAAGATAAACTAATCCTCATTTTGTTTGCTGGAAATAGACCGTGTGCGAGTATATCGATGAATTGCACTGGAGGAAAGCTTGAATCTGTTCATTCCCAACACCTGTACAGCTGTAGAAGTAAGTAAGTGGTAGAATTATAGACAGAGTTGCATAATTGTAAAATAGTGTCCTAAATAGTGTCCCATCTCCAAATTTTGCACAAAAAGACACTTGTTCTCTCTGAACCTGTCCTGTCTTGAGGGTTGGAGAGACAGGATGGAGGGAGGTCTTCTCCTTTGCTCCTTTCAGAACAAAAGGAATGGAAAATTGTGTTTTCCCGTGGAGTAAATATTGAGAGAGCTGAGATATAAACGTACGGAAGAAAGGCTTTTCTGAGCCGCCCGGGTCTCTGTTGCACTGCCAAAGGCCCGTGCGTCACTTGATCCATTGTTTAGTGTAGAGAGGTCTCGGTAAGCAAGCGGCTGCCTCCCTGCTCCAGCTGCAGCCTCTCTACTGTTTATGTTTGCAGGGCCCTTCGCCTTGAAGTGAGGCTATACAAGCAAAGCCTAGCCATATGTGAGCACTGGGCCATCAGAGAAGTCACTGGCCTTTATTTTTCCCTTTTTTCAATCTGTGTCAATCTCTGAAACCGTTCCATTTAAAAAAAAAAAAAAAAAAAAAACGTTATCTCCCATACCTTTCATTCTCTTTTAACGTTTCAACTTTTTGTTCCTCTACCTTTTTGCTTTCCCTTGCTGACAGTGCAGCCAGTCCCTGACAGCCTTCCCATTTTGGAGAAGATGAAGGGTCGGAATTATCTTCTTGAGTTTCAGAGACCTCCGTCCTGGATGGAAGAGAAGTGGTAGGTATTATTACTCCAGTGAGAAATAATTGCCCCTTAAAAAAAATTGCGGGAATGAATCTCCATGTGCTCGGCAGCAAAAGTTTGAGAGACAAGATGGTAATTATGCCACAGAAATATTTCAGCTAGTATAAATATTCAAATATTTACATTGGTGTGTCATACTGACACGCACAGCACATTCAGGAGATGGAAAACATTCATAGAAAGCCACAAAAGGAAAAATGGAGTTGAAAATGCAGTGTATGTAATTAGCTATTGGAGTTATTGGAGCTTTTTCCCCCAAAAATTCACTCAAATATTATTACGAGTTCAGCATTAGGAGTGAGATGGCTTTCTTGATTCAACAATTACCATGATACATTGGATTTTTTTGTCAAGAATTTAGGTGAATGAGTTCCAGTCTTAAACTTAAACTTCAGGGTCAACCTGGAAAATGATTCATCAGGCGGGTTTAGTGTGTGAGGGTGCGTATGTGTCTGAAGGTTAGTGGTCCTGATCTTGGCTCCTGGGTGGGCTTCGGTGGCTATGTGCTTGTCTTGGATCATCCCTGGACCCTTCTGTTTACTGAAACAACAAGCAAGCAGTGTCCAGGGAGGAGAGAGTAGCACAGGGAGCATCCTCAAAGGCAGCACCACTCTCCTTTTCTTTACCACACACACACACACACACACGGAGGTCTGACCACCCACATAAAGGATGGTCATTCTGTGAAATAAAAACGCTGACTTTTCTTTGACCCTTATCTTAATGAATCTTTCATCTGCTAGAGGTGTTAGACATCTTGAAGCCAGTTTGACTTTAATATTTGTGATGAAATACTATCCCCTCAATGGTAAAAACCATAATTCTAAGAGTGCAGGAGTCAAGAAGCTCTCCCACATTGATGCTCAGTAGTGGAAGAGAACCATATTGGCTACTTGTAACCTGCTATTATAAAATTTTAAGAGCACCATTTGATGTTAAAAAGGCTTTGAAAATGGTAAATTAAAAGGTGTCATGAATATGTTTGCACCACTAATTTACAGATCACCCTAGGTGAGGAAAGTCCCTGCTCTTGAACAACCAGGTTAAACATGTTTTGATTTCAGGTGCGGGTGACACACACTGCTCAGGCTGGCTTTGAAGGAGGTGCAACTAAAGAAATGTTACAGAACACACACCTCCTGGAAATTCCCAGCAGGGGAGAGTAGTGTTTTTATATTACAGTTAATTAAACTGACAATTAAAAATAATTTTTTGACAACAAGACACAACCCTTCTTTGTTACTAGGAAAATAAATACAGTAGTATTTCTCCTGAGAGTTACTTTGCTAGTTCTACTATGTTTAATGTGACATAATTGGTAAAAACAGATAAGATACATGCTTAGATCATCAATCACAAATAACATGTCCCTTCATCAGTTTATGGAAATTGTGTGTGTGCGTGTGTGTGTGTGTCTGCGTGTGTGTGTGTGTGTGTGTGTTCTGTTTGCTGGAGGCACCTTGAACTCTTTACAGTTGGTGCCCTCTAGTGGCTGTTGAACAGGTCATTGTGATGACACACAATCACAATGACCCTGTGTGTTTGTTTTAAATGAACAAGTACATTTTACCATATCAAATAAACCTTGTTTTTAGAATATGTCATATAAAAAGGATGAAGGCTTAAGGATAAAGGGTTTCATGTGCACGCTCGAACATTATGTTTCCGTGACACAAATAGTTTAGTCCACCTTTAAAAGATAGTAAGTAGAAGAGAGACAGGTCTTTCTGTCAGTTTGCTTATTTGTAAACTGCTTCCCCAGATCATTTCATAACTACAGTAATAAGATGTAGATGTTTCCAAAGATTACTTGAAAGTTACTCTGGCTGCAGGCTGCATTTTAAAGAATCCACAGACTTTAGGATAAGACACAGAGCATTCCATAATTTAGGTGCTGAAGGCTCAAAAGCTTCATCACCTCGGGTCTTAAAGGAGAATTCCAGCCAATGTTTATGTTAATCTTGATTGCTATAAATATGCAAGTACTTATGATTGAAAAAAATCAGTGCAGGCAACGCTGAGTTGCTGCAGCTACTCGCAAGCTTCCACTGAGCTAAAACGGCAGTTAACATGGCAAATTTTAGAGTGCAAAAACAATGCAATTAATATGTCTGTACAACATGAACAGGGCCCTTTACATAACAATAGAGCGTTTTCAAGTCAGACATGGTTTTAATTCACCTACCTTGTCTTGTTCTTACTGGTGGTTAGTTTGTTTGCCTGGTTAGCTGCTTGAGCTAGCTAGCTGTTAGCTGCTATTGATAAGTGTGTTCAGCCAGGCTTTTGTAATAACACAGCAGTTCTGTGTCCATTTGTAGCTCATCCATTTTGTGTGTGATTTGTCTCACATTAATCCCAAGGACAGCAGAGATAAAGAGAATAACTGGGGCCCCAAAAATGAACTCTGTGGAACACCAAAGGAACGTGGAGAGGTATCAGACACAAACCTCTGTCAGTGAGATACAATAAGAACCAGTCTAAAGCTATACCTGATGTACCCACCCCATCATGTAACCTCTTAATAAGAATGTAACTCGTCCATATGAAGACTTAGTTTATTTGGGTATCCCCCTGGAATGCAGGTGTGAGTAGGTGATTGTGGATGAGATTCAGGTGTGCGTGGTAAGGTGGTTTAAGCAGGAGGGAGAGTGAGGAAAAAAGAAAACAGCAGGGGGAAATGGGCAGGCCGACAGAAAACTCAGATAGAAAAATAGTAAAGACAACAAATACTCACAGCCAGCCAAACATCAACCATAACACTTATAATCTTTTGTTGTTAACATGTTAGAGCGATCATGTCAGTGAACATGAGGTAAACAGACATTCTGCAATATTAATTGTACTAAAGTTTTGATCACATTTTGCCTTTCCCAATGTGTGTTTGTTTCAAACATGCACTTGCTGTAAATTTACTCAAGTAAAGAATGGTCATATATAAAATTATGAAAGTGAAAGTCACATTAACTGTTTTCATTGGCAGGGCAGTCAGTACGGAGTCATGCTGTGAAGACAAATATTATAAACCCACAGAAATCTTCAACTTGACTTATTATAAACACCATGATGTTGGAAGGTAATATAAAATATGTTTTTAAATCTCTCAAAATGGACAGAATGGAAGAAGATTATGAGCACATAAAGATTAAATCAAGTGAAACTAGATATTAAGAACAATTAGAGAAAAACATTGATCAATTTAAAAAATATATATATATATATATATATATATAGCCTTAATTACTCTGGACCTATGAAGCTAGTAAAATCAAAAACACCTAAAATAACCTGTACAATATTACTATAGATATGATTTTACACGATGATCTTTTAAGTTACTTTGACCATTTTGAAGTGGTTTTTAATTCAATTTCTTGTCTGTAAATCCTATCTTTTTATTCTTTTAAAGACTATTCTCATGTGAAGATTAGTTATTCTTTGCCTTTTCCAAAGCAGACAGTCCAGGGATGGATCATCTCAACTCAGGGTCGCTCTGACCTCATCTCTCTCAAGCCGCTTTTTCTTTTCCCTGCGCTATCTCTCACGGGGAGAATCATTCATCAGGACTGTCTAAACAGCCCGGTCACCATATGATTAGTGACTCTTTTAGGTCAGACATCGTAGTAGCACATACTAATTCATGGTTACGTCAATCTGATTCTGTATATGTACGTGCACAGATGTTTGTGCATGCTTTAAACACTGTACATCATCCTGTAAGCAGCAGGCTATCAAACTCAAGTCTCCAGTGTATTCTCATTTCCCAGAAACCAGGTAGAAGTTCTCATCCGCCTCCAACTGGTTTTGTGGATATAAGAATGGTGACTGACACCACGGTGAAGTCGTCTGGTGGTGTACTCATCTGATCAAATGTTTCCTTCAGGTTAGAGGGGAAGGGAGGATGCTAATGACAGTCACATGTGTGTGAATATATGTTTGTGTGTGTGTGTGTGTGGGAGGGTGAATAGCATGCAGGACAGTTCCTTTAGTTTAGCATATTAGCGCTCCTTATCAATTGTATTCTTTTACAAGATTATAAGGGACCGGACACACACACACACACACACACACACACACACACACAGACCCGTAGTATGAACGCTAGGTCAAATAATAGGTCATCATTTTCATTTCAGCTTTGTAACATCGGAATTAATGTTAATATTATAGTTTGAAAACATTCACGTGCAATGTCTATGAAAGACAACTTTATGGTTTAGGGTGTTTATGGCAAAGGTAATCTGATGTGGGTCAGGGGGACAATAGAAGATATTAGGCCAACACAAACACGGACTGAAAAGAAACAAAACCTCGGCGCCAAAAGAAAGGGGGACGTTATTTCATGTAGCTCACTGCTGTACAACCACGTCTTGCATCGTTAAGTGGTTGTTTAGAATATTCCTTTTTTAAAGATTATTTTTGGGCATTTCAGGCTTTTATTTTTATAGGACAGATTGAGACATGAAAGGGGCAATGACATGCTGCAAAGGGCCTCAGGCCGGAGTTGAACTCACAGCCGCTGTGTTTAGGAGTAAACCTCTGCACATGGACACCTGCTCCCCCAGGTGAGCTACTCAAACGCCCCTTAAGTATTTTTTGAATGAAATTGATATATACCATACCTCTCTAGGAGAAAGAGGGTCAGCTTAGAAACATTTACATTCCCATCATTGTCTGTCCATCTGTTGACAGCCCAACTGAAGTTATCACTGTCCCTTTTTGCTTTTAGTGGATCATCTTTTACTTTGCCCCATTATCAGCCAAAACTGCAAGTCCCAAATAAACTTAGAATACAATCATGCCTATATAAAGAAATCTCCTGCTAACCTTTACCTGGCTGGGTACTCAAACACATGGCTTACAATGAAACATGTGACCAATCAGAATGTGTTACTGTAGAGTCTACCTACCGTAAATGATTTTATGACTTTGTGGCTGAAATCTGACCGCTGCAAAGGCATTAATAAAAACTATATAAATATGCCATTCTATAAACAGTTAGTCTTGTTTGCTGTTCCAAGTATTTTCAGTTATAGTTTCAGAAACACAACTCGTATCTACTTTAACATTTACACAGAAATGTAGCCTATTTAAGGACATATGCACAAAGGGGGAACATTTCCATTAATGCATGTTACTAACTCAACTTCTTCCCTTTCCTGGGGTCTTGTGCTCTCTCGCCCCCGGAGCCTTGTGCTCTCTCGCCCCTCCCCTCTCTCCCCTTATCGCTTCCTGTAGGCGTTTCTTGCTCTGGATCTGTGGTTGGAGTCACCTGCTGCCTCCATGTTCCTGCTCGACACCCTCTCTCTGTCACTCTCTCTCTCTTTCTCTCTCTCTCTGTCTCTTTCTCTTTCTCTCAACCCCAACCGGTCAAGGCAGATAACCGCCCACCCTGAGCCGCTGTTCTGCTCGAGGTTTCTGCCTCTTAAAGGAAGTTTTTCCTTGCCTCTGTCGCCTAGTGCTTGTTCTTGGTGGGAACTGTTAGGTTTCTGTAAATAACATCACAGAGTACGGTCTAAAACCTGCTCTTTATGGAAAGTGCAATAAGTTAACTGTTGTTGTGATTTCGCGCTATATAGATAAAATTGAATTGAATTGAATGAATATTGAAATAGTCAACAAATGCCTTCAAACTAAGAGTCAGTTAATGGCAACTCATACAATAAAATGCAGCAGATAGATTGACTACAATTACAAGTAAATGAAAAGAAATCAAATTTGAGGGGAAATTGCACATCCCTCACACAGAGTTTTGAAACTGTGCCCCTGAGGGCGCATGATGCCCCTGAATGGCAATAAATGTACACTTAGTAGCCTCTTTATTAGCTACACATTATTAGTAACACATAATTAGTACAATTTATTCCAATTCATTACGACAGCTCAGTCATAAATTCTACCATTATGAAGCTTACTTTGTTCTGTTTTTGTTGACATTGTAGTAAAAGTCATATGTTTATTGCTGAGGACATATAAAGGTGGTGTTGCACTGGACTGCATTTTATCCTCCATATTTCTATACATGAGGGGGACAGAATGTTAGAAAGACACGTTAGTCTAATGTAGTTCAGTACCACCACCACTAACTATGACGTCAAAACATACAATCTAGTTAACGCCTCTATGACAGTGGAAATAAAAAAACGGAATATTACAGGCATTATGAAAGTAGACTTTATAGCAGCACACATGTATAGGATCGCATTAGATTGTACAAGTAGTCCTTAAATAGTGGAGTGTGTGTTTCTCTAATGGAAGAGCAGACCATATGTATTTGACATAAGGCAGAGACAGGCCTACATAAATTCCTTCCAAACATTAAGAACTGAAAAAATAAGACTTAAAAGCACCTTCATTGACACTTTTTTGAGGATGCCTTGCCACCAATGGAACAAAACAATAAAACAAAAAGTACTACCGTACAGTAACTAATACTACTACTACTAGTAATATTTACTGAGGACTTAAATGAAAAACAGAAGACAAAGGTTTAGCACTAGTTGCATAATTATAATTTTATTTACAGTGTGAAATATTCAAGCCAAATGTCTTTTCATTGCTGTTCCTGGTTAATTCTTTTTGCCACTTTCAAAAGTTGAACTTAGTGCCTCCCGTGCGATTTTTTTCTTGACATAGTCTTGTAGGCTGTCTAGCATCAACTCAGAATAGAGAACCTTGAGGGGAATAGACTGCAGTAACCAGCCCTGCATGCACACACACACACACACACACACACACACACACACACAAACAGACAAATCAGTTTCTTGTCATTTTACTTTGCATTATTTGGCATTATCATATGGTTTTGCCAGTAAGTCTCACCAGAACTATGTGACACACACTGCCGTGTGTTTTGTCTCCAGCTCGGAGGTACTGCAGGGAGCTTTTTACGAAGTCATCTGGTGACAGCGTCACTATGTTGGTTGATTGGTAACCCGCCAATCGAGTGGAGACCCCAAATGGAGCCACTGTCTGGGCAAACCGAAGGACAGTGACACAATTTAGATTTAGACTAAGATTTGATGCACTTTAAAGTTCATAACAACTCATTTTCTCTTCCTTCAATTTAAATACCTTGAGGTGGAGTCTCAATAATAATTAAAGTACCTGTATAATAATCCCTTTATCTTTGTATTCAGCTTGAAGACCTTGAGAAAATCTTTCCACAAACACCTATCGGAACACGATTTAGAGCATGAGTGATCCTACAATGGGACTTAGGAAAACAAGAGGTGTGCTGGTAGTAGTGGTGATGCTGTATTTACCTTAGATGCAGCATACAGGGTGTACAGGGGGAATGGAATAGAGGCAACCCCGGACGAAATATTCACAATCACCCCTTTTCCCCTATAGGGGCAGAAAAAACAGAACAATTGTGGTCTTATATTTGTGGCCAAAAACTGAGTGTAAATTAGCATGTTAGGATTTTATTGTGTTAGAAAACCTTTTTTCCATGCCTGGGAGGAATATTTTGCACATCTGGGGGAAAAGGAATATAAGATCAGATTTGAGACAAAATGAGTTTTTGATAATACACATGACTTTATGGTGTGAAATAACGGTTCAACTTGTGACCTTTTTTGTTTAAAACAACACACTCAAAAAACAGCGAATACACACCTACCTTGGCCATAGTTTTCACATTGCAGTTTATCACATTTGTAATAGCCTGAAAGCATAAATAAACATGTGTATGTATTGATAATTACAGAGAAAGTGGATACAGTCAAGATTAAAGAAAAATTTTAGGAAAGAGTTTGATGATAATTAACACTTGGTTGACTGAAACATGTTACCACTCGAAGTAACTTATGAGTAATGCAAAAGGGAAGTAGGGCATATGGAAAAATGTGTTATGATAAAGAAAAAAGGCTTTTTTTCAACCTTAAAACTGTTAAGGCACCACAAACCTGGTCCAGATCTGCAGATTCAAGGAATTTGCAGGGGATGAAGTTTGGCAGCGAGCCTACATTATTGACTGTGGTAGAAGAAGAAAAAAAAAGATCCAAAGGAAATCAGCAGATATTACAATCCTAAATAATGCCATTTCCTTGTGCTTGGTGTGTGGCAGCAATTCACGTTTCAATATTTACATGGAATTTAAATCAAAAAATGATCCGACCTAAAACCCCAATGTTGAGGTCCCTAAGCTGATCCTCAATTTCACTGAAGACATTGTCCTTCATGAAGTCCGTTACTATCACTTTCACCCTCTGACCTGTAGTATCACCTAAGAAGAAATAAAATGTGGTATTAGGATGGATGACAAACAGCATATTTGTGAATGTAATTCAAGTTTAAAAGCAAACAAAATAAATAAGGTAAATACAAAAAAGCAAGTTTTACCTATTTTCTTAGCCACCTGGTCCAATGTTACTTTGGTTCTACTCATGATTACCACGTTCATTCCTTGCTTCGCCAGCTGAGGGATGCAATAGTACAGTAGAAGAAATAAAAACCACCAAAAATTGCACATTTTTTAACCTGCATAATAATCTGGATGGGAAAGAAACACATACAGTCTTTGTTGCCCAGGTATGAGAATACAAATACGCAAAAAAAAAGAAAAAGACCCTTCTACACATACAAGTTTTAATGTGTACCAGGTGTTTTATCTTCAAATTTATTTTTTTGGTGTCCTATACTTCCATTTCAAGTACAAAAAAAAAATGTACACACGCAGATACAAGCAGACAACACTTACCTCAAAAGCATATGCTCTTCCTATTCCCTCTGAAGCACCAGTCACCACTGAAACATGGATGCAGGGAAAGGGTTATGAATTAATCCGTCATTGTGTTATTCAGTACTATGCACCCTAGGACATAGGTCCAGGTAGAAAAAAAATATTCAATCTTTTGGGATTTTTCTAAAAGAGCAGGAAGGGTAAGAAGTTAGAAATTGATTTTTGATTAATAATGTGAGAAAAAGAGCATTTATTTTCATCATGATTGGAGCTTGCGTTGTATGGTGTGGCTCCAAAACTAACAAACATGGTTAAACCATACTCTGAGTCTTAGATGTAGTGAAGTAGAAGTATAAAGTAAGATGATTTTAAAATACTGAAGTCCAAGTACCTCAAAATTGTAGTTAAGTACAGTACTAGTGAACATACTTCATTCCACCACTGTTAACGTAACATTGATACATTTGACTGTTTAGTCAATACATGTTAACCAATATAAATTGTTCTTCTCAATACTAATAATAACTACTAATACTTTTAACATCACAATTAATTTTAATAATGTGGAGTAGTACATTTACTTTTGCCCTTTTTGAGGTCAACATATACATTCTTGAAGGATCAAGTCATGTACTTTAAATGTAAAAAAGGTGCCAGAGTGCATTAAAAATGCATCAAAAAAGAACTTGTTTATAAAAAAAAACATTCCCAGGGGGGATCATGATCCCCCTGGACCCCCCCCCCCCCCCCACTACAGAGGTCCAAGCCAAGCTCCCAATTTTCTTTAATCCTAGAAGCACTACTGCTTAGAACCGTTACCCGGCAACGTTAATAAGCCTTGACTACACCTTCTCTCTTCCTCTTCTGTCAGACAAATCCCAGGATTGTGTTTGGATTTGCAGTACACCAAACCCATCCTGTTCTGGTCTAAGAGACTGCACTAACACAGCATGTTCCCCAGTTTCCCCTGATAAAGAATTTGCTGAGAACAAACAAGAACTGTTTGTGTGCTCGCTACTCTCCCATCTCCCCCTGACCCAGATTAAAGAAATCACAGGCTATTTTACTCACTCATTGTTAACATTAGGTAATGGACATCAATATGTATCTAAGCCTGGTTTTCTGGGACTGGGAGTTAAGCCAAGAGGACTTTGGATGGGATGCTGTGTTTTGAGCTATTGTCATCATGGGAATCAGCCAAAATGAATGATCTGAGTCTAGTAACTGGTCAAACTACATTGCATTTCTGATTTATGCTGATGACAAGGTTCTGCTCACTGTATTAAACTGTGACCTCCTGCAGGCACTTGGGCAGTTGAGTGTGAAGCAGTTGCGATGATGGTCAGTATCTCCAGGTCTGATGCAATTCTGCAAGGAGCTAAATCCACAGTCAATCACTATTCCAACCTTCACCTAATCGTCAACAGTGCTGGCTGGCCAAAATCCACTCATGGTCAGTGTGACAAAGTCAGACTGTCTTTGCAGTAGAAGTGCTTCTTTTTAACATTGATCATGATTTGGGAATCTGATCAGGATGCCTCCCTGTGGAGGCATGTTCAACTGAATCCCAATGCACACTTATAACACAATGTAGGGGATACATAATCCAGATCTGCAGCAACACGTCAGTATCCCTGAGCTTCAAAGTGTGGCTGAGGATACAATCATCTTGGCCACCCTGCGGCCATCAATCCAGACTTAAATAAGTGTTAAAAATGTGTGGCTCGATCTTTAAAATCAGATATTCAGGAAATGTTTGACATCTCCTTAGCAGAGATGCTAACACAGCAAAGACAACGGCTGTAGAACTTTGCCCCTTTGTTGTTAATTGGTATTGGAATTGGTTTTTTAGAGCTCAATAACCTCATAATAATAACATAAATATTTCTTCTATTCTTTTTGTAATTTAGTGTTGTCACAGTCAAGCATTAGTAACCCCTCTTTTAGCTTCTCAACAGCTGCCATTTTCAGAAAATGCATTCTCAAATCGTTGTGTAACAATAGGATAGTTCAGTGGCAAACTGGGACAATTGAGTGAACATGAAAGTAAAGACTACAAATCTGCATTTGGGACAGTTTTTCAAAAAGTCTCAGAAATTACTCCAGCATTTTCCTTCATGCAAATGAGTTCTTACTTCATGCCATGGCCTGTGCAGACACTTCTTCAATACAACCACTAACATTTCTATTGGACAATTAATTGGACAATGTTAAGTAGCCCAAAATCTTTAACAAAACGTAATCACCACATGCTGATATGCTGATTTATATCTATAGATGATTGAGCTCCAGAATCGCCCCCCTTGGTGCCCGCACATTTGAATGAAAAGAAGTGCCCTCTTGTTCTTGAATGCTTCTAAAACATAAGAGAAAACAATATACAGTGCATTAATGGCTGCCCTTAAGACAAAATGTGTTGCACTAATGGGCGCCCTTAACCAACTAAAACATATAAAAGTATAAAGAAATAACTTCAAGTATGTCTACTTTATATATATTTATGTGAAGTTGTTCCTCAAAAATGACAAGTGAAACATACTTCTTACAATTTCTAAGTGTACATGGGTGCTCTACATGCTCGAAAACCTGCATTTTTTTGCACCCTCCGCCACAGTACCCACATGGACAATGTCACTCAAGCAGTGTAAACCGTTTCTACAGGAGATAAAAAAATGGCAGTTCAAGTCAAACCATGAAAAGACTAGAGTAAATGCACAAATAGGGTAAATAACAAAATGCAGGCTGTCACATGGCTGTCAAAAAGGTTTGTTGTGAAAGGTTTAGAGCCTTTCACTATAGGGAAAATATATACTGTATGTCAATATAAGGTTGTTCATAAGCTCTGAAGCCAATGTTAAAAATGAATGCAGAGGGACGGGTTGATACAGCTAAGAACATACTGTCCTGATGACTGTTTTTCTCTGTGCTGGAATGGAATGAAAGTGGAAAGAAAGAAAAGATCAGCCCATTATTCTCTTTTTAGTAGGCTTTTTTGAGGACTGTGGGGGATTGAATAACCTCTTCAGAAGAAGCCAAAGCATGCAATTTGATGAGGTTGCTCCTGGATGTGCATTGGAATTTCTCATTGTAATTAACATATTTTATGACATTGTCCTCAAGTTTATAGGATGCTTACAAGTTGGATTTTTGCACCTTCTTCTTACCCTAAAAGCACTTAATTGCAAAATGATCTGCAGGGCAGTTTGTACTATTGCTAGTATTGTGTGTATTGTACTGTGACAGTTTTGTTTCCCAAGGGAGACAATTCACATTTCAACAGTTTGCAGATAAACTCGGAATAAATGGAGAAAAGTCTAATTTCAGCAGCAATATGTTTTGCAGATGAATAACACATAACTTCTCTGGAAATATCAGAACTTGCCTCTTCTGTTTCCAAAAATTATACAAGTATAATCTTGTGGACCAGTCTAAACAAGTATGGAACTGAAAACTCTGTCACAGCCAAATTAATTTATGCATGTACAGGCACATTCTGACAGTGTACTTTGCAGCATCGTAATGTGCTCGTACTGTCATAATAATTGCACACACACACACTCACACACACACACATGCATGCACACAAAGACACACACACACACACACACTCACACACGTCCACATGCATGCACACACAACTCACCTGCCCACTCTCCCATTGAGGTGAAAAAAGATTTCGACAGTGGAAACCACACTTTAGGAAAAAGCATCCTGCTGAAAAGCAGCAGTTTCACTCCATAGCACACAACAACTACAGCACCAAGAGCAATTAAAAACAATTCCATTAAATCCATGCTTGTCCAACTCTGTCTCTGTGTTTGGGTTTGCCTGCTCTGAGAGAATGTTTTTAGTTCAGTGATTCGCTAAAAATAAAGCATGACAGAAACTGAAGAGAGTAACCCGGTCACAGGACACTCCCATTTCAAGTCC